>NC_051180.1:72665855-72780855 GCF_013339695.2 Rhipicephalus sanguineus | reverse complement strand
AGCTGAAGTTTAGGCGCGAAATTATAAAAAAAAAAAAACGAAGAGTCTACCTTCATTTTTTCTTCTTTTTTTTTCGTCTACTGATCAATATATTGTGGAACGAACGAAAACGGAGTTAAAAAAAAAATCACACATCAGTTAAAGTGCCGCTTCACTTTCGCGCCGCTTTAACGAATCTAACGACGAGCTAACAAAAACAGCGAACTAGCAAGTAACCCCCCCCCCCCACCCTCCTCGGGCTCCCTCTATAGTTTCCCTCAGCGACGGGGGAGGGCGTAACGTGACGTGTATGACGTCACCGCTAGGGCGTTCACAATCGAACGACGCCTGCGCGCGAGCCAGAAGAATGGTTCTCCTAAGCTTCCGCTTCCTAAAAAAGTCGTCCTATCGAACGGGTATATCACGGCGTACGCAACGACCCCTGTGCTTTTCCATCGGCGATCCATACATAGAGCAGCGCACTCACCGTTTCGAGGGAAACGCGACCTTTGTTTAATTCTCTTCCGACGTAAACACTACGCAGATACTTCCGCACTTCGATCCCACGCGTCATATGGCCATGCGAACACATAAGGCCAGCTCGTTTTGAAAGAGTCTCTCGCCCGCCGCAGTGGTCTAGCGGTCGCAGGATCGAAGCCCGGCAGCGGCGGCCGCATTTCGATTGAGGCGAAATGCTAGAGGCCCGTGCCCGTAACCCCAGGTGGTCAAAACTTCCGGAGACCTCAACTACGGCGTCCCTCATATTCTTGTCGTGGTTTTGGCGCCAGGTATAATCAAGGTATAACATTTGATAGATATCATTCACGTTCGATACCAACCGTGTATGCGTCCGGCCTTCAACAGCTGTACCAAAAGGACAAGAAAACAACCCTCACAGAATTCCTCTTAACAGTTACACGCTGTGGACGAATTGAACGACTCCACCGAGGAGGTCATTCACACCGTGTTAAACGCGGAAGAAGGTAGCAGCAGCAGAACCCGCAGCTTGCGGTGCGGCGGCTGAACACAGCGGGGCGCTGGCATATACAGACTGTGGACCTTCAAGAACACGTAGCGCGCAGATAACAACAGGTTAGCGCACACCCCATAATTTTTTTTTCTTCCTTCCTTCCTTCTTTCCTTTTCTCTCTCCATCTCTCTTAACCAGTACATGAGTGCTGTCGAAAAAAAAAAAAAAAAAGAAGACCGTCGCCCACCGGTCCTCGTGCGTCAATATCACTCACTCCAAAGCGTGTGCGGGTGACGAGCTTTAATTAGCAGCCGCTGCTGCTGTGTCGCGAGCGGTTAACGCTGCGCCGCCACGCGGCCTCGCACACGAGCGCCCGCTGGCTGCTGTTATTTGTTGCCCCGCCCGTACAACGAGACGCGCGCGCGCGATGAACAGAAACTGAGACGTGCTCCGCAAGCCGGCCGGTATAACACGCATATATGCACCTCGTTGTCGTCGTTAGTCCTCAGAATTGATTGCAGCGATTATTCGTTAGAGCTGTTGTAATCATAGCTTTTTTTTTCTTTTTATATGCGCGCGCGCGCGCGCGCGCGTGTGTGTGTGTGTGTGTGTGTGTGTGTGTGTGTGTGTGTGTGTGTGTGTGTGTGTGTGTGTGTGTGTACGCTAGTTTCTGGGGAAGGACGGAACGAATGGCGGATGTTTAAGCCTACAATAACGTATAATATCGTTTGTTACGGGCCGTATAAAAGCGGCGCACGGCGCTGTTGTCGATTGCAGTAAAATATGTCGCTCGCTCGCTCGCGCGCGCGCGTGTGTGTGTGTGTGTGTGTGTGTGTGTGTGTGTGTGTGTGTGTGTGTGTGTGTGTGTGTGTGTGTGTGTGTGTGTGTGTGTGCGCGCGCGTGCGTGCGTGCGTGCGTGCGTGCGTGCGTGCGTGCGTGTGTGTGTGTGTGTGTGTGTGTGTGTGTGTGTGTGTGTGTGTGTGTGTGTGTGTGTGTGTGTGTGTGTGTGTGTGTGTGAGAGAGAGAGAGCAGGAGCCTATATTCCTAGTTTTTTTACCATATAAAAAAGGAGAAAGGGAAGGGGTAGGGTTGCTGGGCGTAAAAAAATTTTATGGAGGGGTGACAACAGGCTTGTAATTCAAACATCCCGACTCCGCCGATACTGCAGGAGGGGGCGTCGGTTGTTGAAAGGGAGGTGCTCAACCCGCGCCGTGGCCGTGAGTGGCGCTGCCTGACACTCCCACGGCAATCACGCATGAAGCTTATATATCACCGGGCTCGTACCCCAACATGGTGGTTTCGGATGACGACAATGCACTTAAGCCATCCATTGCTCGAGATTTCAGTGGGAGAGCGCGGCGCATGCATAATTTCCGCCGCCGCCGTCCACATAGCGGCGACAAGTTGCTTTCTCCAAACTTTGTGTCAATTTGATTTCCTCGTTCGCGCGACTGGTATAGTAAAGATATATACACTTCAAAGAACAGATACAGATGCATTCATAGCCCCATTGTTCTTACTTCGTAGCGTTAACGAACAAGAACGAAGAGAATCGGGTTCCTATTTGAATAACATCAAGTAACTTTGAGGAACTCTACAATGCCCAACAATTTTTTAGAAACACAGGTGCTCGAAAGACTCGCGATTTATGCGACGCATTTCGTGTCGTCCAGTGATGACTACAATATAACCTGGAGCTCTCAGGAAACTCAATAATTAAACCAAGATCAACAAGAGAAACGGTGCACTTGCGCATTCATTGAGAAGGGCAATAGGCAGTGCGCACATGCGGTGCGCAGCCTCATTCGTGTATGATGTCACATACCAGAGAAGTGCGCCACATCATAGACGGCGCTGCGACCGCAATATGGCAGCGCCCTCAAGGAAAAACTCACATGGCCCCTTATGCATTCTCCTACGACGACTCGTAGGCGAACACCGTCGTCGTCTTTTTCTTCTTCTCCTCCTCAGTCAGTTGTACCGATCCCCGAGATCAGTCTACGTTTAACCAAGCGACCCTGTCATGCAATTACGTCGTCATGGACACGGCTGTGTCATGATGATCTCACAAATACCGGCGATCTGTGACGCCATGAAGACATCACATTTTCAAGTCTCGTATGATCATCTCGTATGACGCCTGAGGATATGGGGTACCTTTCGCGTTGACGCCAATTACTGCGACGGTCACTTTTTCCGTTTGATGAGGCATATAAGGTTTTCGCCTTAAAGCGAAAAAGCTAAATGTGTGGGGCTCGGGCAGCAGTAACATGCAAGGGCGGCACTGCTCGATCAAGGCCCGACTTCAAAAGGGAAACGCGACGCGACGGGCGCGTATTCACGGCTCTTCTTTAGAGCGGCCATGTCTCGAGTCGAGACAGGCCGCGTTTTCTCCGAGAAACATTCCCCGTCTGTGTCAGCCTCCAGACATCTTCGTCACCGCAAAGCGCCGGAGCTCGAGCGAAGCCAAAGGCGTCGCGGCCGTAACCCGACACCGCTACAAGAGCAGCGTGCCGACGCCGCACACCCGCACCCACACAAAGCGACCGCCTTATTCGCACCGCGTACGCCGCTTCGAGCAAAAACAGCAGGCGCGAGTTAAGAAGGGCCGAGACCGCCAACGCAGCAGAGCACACGCGGTCGGCTGTGGCGGGAGTCCGAAACCACGCAACAGGCCACGGTATATCATGCAGTATTGGTCTGTACGTATCGCGACCTATATAGGGGGCGCGGCAGTAGAGTAAAAAAAAAAAAAAAAATATGGCGGAAACACCAGGGCCTGAACCAGACACATCGCGTTGCTTAGCAAAAACCCCGTCTATCCCATTCTTTTTATAATCACGTTACTAAAGCGCGATCGCAGCTCTTCTTTATTGAGGCGAAAGCCTTGGATGCCTTATCGAACGCAAAAATTGACCGTCGGCGTCAAAACGAGCGATGCAAAAGCGATGCATCACATGATGACACCATGTGATGACGTCATATGTCGTCGATATTCGTGACGTCATCATGACGTCAAATAACATATAACGACGTATGATCACGTCATGACGCGACATCATCGCTTGGTCAAAGGTGGGCCGATCGCGGAGGCCCATCTGAGGTGCAGAAAGCTTGCAATGCCTCCAATCCCGGAAGCAAATACACCAGAATACACCAGAATACACCACATATATACACCAGAAAACCTGCGACTGTATTTATTTATTTATTACAATAGCAGCAATCTCCTATTTGACTACAGCTGGCGACCCTCACCGAAGTGAGTGAAGACGGGGCCCTCTGTATGAAAAGGGGGCACTTCATAAAGTGGCAACTTTCATTATCAAGTGTCCTCGCTGTTGAGAACAGTCGAGCCGAAGTTTGGCTCAACTGTTCACAGCAGCGTTTGCTGTTCGTAGAATATGTTCTTTTTCCCAAGCTCGAGGGGTGGTTCAGGACTAGGGTTACCAACCGTCCCCGATTTTGCGGGACTGTCCCGGCTTTTCATACAGCGTCACGAGTACCGCGCGTCCCTGTTCCGGACCGTCCGTGATCCAACGCACGCCCAACAACGGCGTCGAGCTACGGAACACGAAGCTCGCACGCACGAAGCAATGCTGCGGTGGCTACGAGGGTTACGTGGTTACGAGGGGCTTTAGCCCTTTAACCGAACTTCCGCGTGAAGTGTGATAGCTTTTACGAGTGCACATACTCCAGCAAGAGGAAGTGTAATAATAATAATAATATATGGGGTTTAACGTCCCAAAACCACGATATGATTATGAGAGACGCCGTAGTGGAGGGCTCCGGAAATTTCGACCACCTGGGGTTCTTTAACGTGCACCTAAATCTAAGCACACGGGCCTCAAACATTTTCGCCTCCATCGAAAATGCCAAGAGGAAGTGTGGCGCGCACGTAAAGAAACAATGGATTTGTTTCGAAGATACCACACTTGAGAAAGCTGATTTCGCTGGCTCCCTGTGTTAGCGTAACCCCCTCTCCCCCTCGTGCCGACTTCCTTCAATGAAGAGTTGGTAACCCTATTCAGGACCCCTTAAACAGGGCGGAACAATATAGACGTGTGTGTGTGTGTGTGTGTGTGTGTGTGTGTGTGTGTGTGTGTGTGTGTGTGTGTGTGTGTGTGTGTTCATACGATGTGTTGGTGCGTTACGCACATGGCCGGCCGCAGTTTTATGTGCACCTAGCGTCGCATATTGCTTCACACATGCATACTGAACTTGCAATATCGCACGTACGCTAGAATAAGCAAGCTATAAAATTTGTCACCGCAATTTAAAGGCCGCTCTGCGACTGTGATTTGTACGTCTTCGATGGAGTATACGTACAACAAGAAACCTGACCGAAATTCGCACGCGGAAACAGCGGACATATTTACAGAGCATATCAGACAGAGAAATCGAAACAAAGAACAAGCAGGCGTTATTGCGTAGGATTCCTACAAACGGAATGAAATTCCTCAGGTGGAAAACGACGAGAAAAAACAAAACAAAGCGAAGCAGCGGGTGCTCCTCGTCACGTGATACAATTACTAATGTCATTAGGCGATGGCGGCAAGAGGGCGCCACGGTACACGCCCTCGCGATATAGTGTTGCGAAAGGCGAGCACACGAAACGAGGAGGTGCGCAATGACGTCATACAGCTTCTTTTGACCTTACAACGCAGCTCACTTCCTCCACGCAACTTACCCCCAGCTCTCTCTCTCTCTTTTGTATAGCTCTGGCCCTCGAAATGATGACTACACACAACGTTCGGCTCGGCACGAGACAAGCAGAGCGCCGACCCCCAAACACTACGTATAGAGCCACCGAGGCCAGCCCCGACATAGAGCAGCACGTTTGTCAAATTCGGTTAGCGCCCCTGACCCCCCCGCTGCCCTCGATCCCTTTCAGGGCTGAGGCGATGGCGACGAAGAAGCAGCGGCAACAAGGCCACCGCAAATGCGTCGCCGAAAAAAAGGAAAGAAAAAAAAAGCGAGTTCGTGCCCCCATTGCCGGCAGTCCTCGTCGTATATAATAGACTTGAAACTGCGAAAATAATACAGCCAGGCCGTCTCTTTCAAGCGCGCACACACCAACGCTGGGCCTTTCCCGCGGTGTGTGCGAGGAGGCGGCCCGAATGAGTTGGAAGAGCTTCGCGGAGAGTGAACGAAGCAAGATATATAGGGCAGCTGAGCGGTCTGTATGTAGCGAGCGCCCGCTCGAATCTCCATAAAGACCTCGCCGGAGAGGCATCAATGGTCGGACTCTGTTCAACGAGCATTCGGTGACGGAAGGACTCGATAGGAGAGAGAGAATACAGGATGTAAACAAGTGTGTATGACATCTTCCTTCCTGACTAGCTTTCAATGAATATTCACACTTTCCCACTTGTATTTCGGCCTGCAGGCCTTAGCGACGGCAACAACACTACGCCGCTGATCACAACTGCGCATGCGCAGCGGATGGCAGGCGGCAATGGTTACGATATTTCAGTAAAGTTACGCCGAACTGCTCTTAACCCTGACTCTTATAAGATCTCGTCCTCGTCACTCATGTTTCCATCTCCATCTGAACAAAGCTCATGCAGCCCAATAATAATAATAATAATAATAATAATAATAATAATAATAATAATAATAATAATAATAATAATAATAATAATAATAATAATGATAATAATAATAACCACGTCGACCAAATAATTTTATATGAGGCAGACACGCATGCTTGGACTCGCTCTTCCATCGAATAAGTGAAAGAAATATAACCGCATTTTTATTTATATTAAAGGGCCCCTAAACCATGCAGTCCGATTTCAAAGAGTGGTTTCTTTCTTCCCTTCACACGCTACTCTTACATGTGCAACGTGAGCATGGACAATCTCATACAATGTCAGCACTAAGCGTTGAGCTTATCAGGATTCCGCGCTTTTCGTCTACAAGCAAGGTATACGAGACAGTTCGCAACCGATATCCGTCGTACATGGACGAACCGAGAGCTTATTTCCCCATGACGTCGGATGAACAGACTGCCGAGAAGACGGGAAACGCCAGGACAGAGTGACGTGCTCGTTCTTCGTATTGTCAGAGGTTGTTTAGCTAGGGGCCCCTCTTGCTTTGCCGTATCTCCTCGAAAAGTCGCGCCTAACTGAATATCATGCTCATTTTACGAGTATACATAAATTACGACGAACCCGACAACACAAGCCCATATTCCTCATGTAACACACGTAAGTCCACAGAATAAAGAAAGCGTCGTGTACGCCTATACGAGGCACAAGGGCACAAATTTCTCGGAAACGCGTCTGGCTTGCAAGTGCAGTCTATATATATTCATACACTCACACGTGCACCACCAACGTGACCGCGGGATCAGTCGCGCCAAGGAAACTTTCCGAACTTTAAAAGGTCCGACACTTTATACGTCTAGTTGGCGGACAAAAGCTAAAGCCGCGCACGCGTATACATACATATTTGTATGTAAACTCGCTAAAGTTGCGTGCAGTAAAATGATCGCGTCAGAACTATCTCGATGTCGCCGTGACATAATTTTGACGCGCGCTGAATTTGAGCGCCGAGAGTGGCCGTTACACTGTGTATACACTCATATCAGTTCGATGGCATAGATTTGAAGCGTCTGTGCAAGAAGGCGTCATCGCCAGGTGGCCAGCAGCGCGCTCGGCCGTCTATTTCGCGAACTTCGAAAGCACGGGGAATAAGCAAGTTGAACTTCGCGAAAGCACCAGTCGCACCAAGGCACCATCATGCGGAAACGTTCGGGATACCACTGTTGCGCTGTGCTTAACGAAGGTTCAGAAATCGCGCACGCATGACTTTGTACTATATGGCTACAGTCTTTGTCTATGCCTGCCGTGTGTAAGTGTGTGTGTGTGTGTGTGTGTGTGTGTGTGTGTGTGTGTGTGTGTGTGTGTGTGTGTGTGTGTGTGTGTGTGTGTGTGTGTGTGTGTGTGTGTGTGTGTGCGCGTGCGTGCGTGCGTGCGTGCGTGCGCGCGGCTCTGCGGCGCCCATGACTTTATTCAGTGGAAATGATATGAAACATGTGAGCGCACTTCGCCTCAAGAGTCTAGAAAAAAGTCGAAGAGCTCGAATGGTTTGTATAGCGAGTCACACTGCTCCTACCAATTTGAATTATGCAGTTTAGGGCAATAGTGACATCGATCTACGTCCGGAAAAAAAGAAACAGTGAAAGACGCAAGAAAATAAGCAGGAAGTAATCGGGAAACACAACCGCAAGAATACTGCAGGTATAACCATAACGAGATGGATTAGTTGCCCGCAGACCGACGCACTCGGTGCGGTTTACTTTCTCTATAACAGCGTTACCTACAGGGACTGTTGTTCCCACCGCACATTAACAGCGTAATCACGCGACATCTCTTGCCGCGCCGTGCCGATCGCTCATACACTAAGCTTTTTCGTCACGCTACACCCAGCGGGTGTCCCTCGTGGTACACTTGAGTTGTACTGCATTTGGGCGTACTGCAGCAATAACGAGAGCGCTTCCCACGTAATCTCAAAAGAGGGCGTCGCAGCTTCAACTATACACAATTTTACGCAAGACATATAGGCGGCGCCACCTTGGACTGTTAAACGAATGTTTTTTTTTTTTTTTTTATCTCGTGACGTCAATACATGAAGCCAGGAAACGTCGAGTGCACTAACCCAAACGTGTCATGCGTATGCGTCCGACGTAGCACTGTTCGTTTAGTTGTTCAAGATACAGGACGGCAAGATTAACAGCCCAATACAACGGCGCCAAAAGCCATCCGTAGAATAGTCTATAAAATACACAGTCGGCCAACCGACAGAGCAGCGGCGGCGATGGCTCAAGTGGTCGCGGCAGCGCGGCGCGGCGTTCGAATCGTCGGTCGGTCAATAACAATTCTTACCACAAGGCGGCAGCAGGGGCGTTTGATCGACCAACGCACGCCGGCCGAATACAGGCATCCTTTTCTCTCCGGATTAGGGCAGCAGCGCGTACGTGCGCACGTACGCATGCATGCGCAAAAACATAACACGCACGCACATTCAAGGGCCGCACGCAAAACGATTCGCAATCAGCTCCCCCACTAGAGGATAATCTCTCACGCCCACGGCGCGCCAAGTTGATCGCGCCGGAGTGCGATGACGGGGCGGATTCCCCGAACAAAGCCCTTATCGGCGAGATTTGAAAGCGCAGGCCGAGAGCTACGGATGCATGAGTAATGAGGTCGCTGACAGACCAGCGGAACCGATCCGATTGCTGCCGCGGGCGAAGGCGGTGCGCTGAGAACGCGCGCGCAATCACTTATGTACGCGCCCCGGCTCAACCAGCGCAAGAGGCAGCGATAGATATGTGTGTGTGAACGCCACCACTGCGAGGTCTGGCGCTGCTGTCGCTTTCGCGTAAAAAGTTGGACCGCGTGACCGCACTTTGCCGCAATAACGCTTATAGAAAAGTTTTAACGCTCGCACTACGATGAAGTTCTGTATTGTAGCATACTAGAATGTAGAATATATATAGAATATAAACACTGTAGTTCGCACGTTTTGTTGCGAGCCGTCTTGAGACACGACATGCCTATGTGAAATTGAACAATATTTCAAGAACCAAATATTAAATAGGAATCATCCGCTGTATAACTAGCCATATTATCCAGTTACGCACATATGAAACGCATATATATATATATATATATATATATATATATATATATATATATATATATATATATATATATATATATATATATATATATATATATTGCCAAGTTTCAATCGCACTTTCTTGGACCATACATTGTCCGTGCACAAACATCCCCAGTCAACTACCTTGTCACTCCCATCGAGGTTTCTTCGGACCATCGTTACCGTGCATCTGAAATAGTTCACGTTTCGCGCCGCAAGCCATTCGTTCGCCGTACCTACCCCGCCTGAATCGCGGCCGGGCCGGCCGCTCGCGCGCGCGGGGAAACTTAGTGTGAGCATTCTTTATGCGCTTCATCTTCTCATATGTACATACTCATCATCACTGCTTTGGTTTCGGTTGTGGGGCTCATACTCGACACAATAAAGACGTGTCTTGAGCGTCCTAAACGTTGCCTCACAATATATATATATATATATATATATATATATATATAACGGTGAACAGCAAGTAGGATATCATATAGCTGGCTTGACCGACGGAACTAATGTTAGATGTGTACAACATGGGCAGCGGAAAACAGAACTAGAAAAGAATGTTTTCGCAGCACCTGATTGGCCGGGAAGAAACGTCGATTCAACCATAGTTCCACAGAAAATGTATGCGCTATAGAAGATGCATGCGGCCTCTCAAGGGACCGATGTGTTATCGTCCTGTAGGCAAATTGAACTGTCGCATTCGAAGACCTTTAGAAGCACGGTACAGAAAACAACCTGCCACTGATTGATCTGTCTACGTTGTCAGATGAGTTCACAATGGCATTAGCATATCGTGTGCGCAAAACAATGTGACATGAACGTCACTGAAACGTTGACATTAAATGAGCATATAGCCTGTCAGTCGAACGCTGTGGCATTGTTATAACAACAACAACAACAAATGTTCGGACGGATTACAGCTTTGCGGGAGCTTCCCATGGGTCTGTACCACTGAGAGAAACCAGCACGGGCGAGGTTATCTAGCTAGAAGTACCAAATAATTAAAGCTAAATGCGTACTAAGGTAGCAATAAGCATATCAAAGTAACATTCAGGTACCGTTGTGCCGTGTTTACAGACGCTAGTATTTAAAAGCGGTGGAAGCACCTTACGCCGGACAGCCTCTACAACTTAATTCCACCTTGTCACTAACGTTGTAAGGATACATCTGCCTACAGGATGGCAAGAAATGCAAAAGGGCGCGAAGGAAATACCTATTCTTGTTTTGCGAGTGAGCTCTACGAATAAGTGGACCCGCTAAAATTTCCTGTCTTCTGTTTCTTTTACGTGGTCAATCTCCCAAACGTAGTGCTACCTTAGGAAACGCTTCTTCAGCAACACGCACCTCACTGCTCCAAAAAAAGCTTCAGTAGAGTAACCAGCAAATCGCCGCGACAATATTGACTTTCAGATGACGTATATCACAAGATACGTACGTACATCCGGATAATACGTGCTTGACCTGCCCACGGTTCAATGAGACATCTGTAGAGTCTTTCTGCGTGCTGCAGTCCAATAAACGTTAATCAGGTCCTTTATCAGCACTGGTTTACCGAGAGGTAAGTACGGCAATACCGTAACGTCGTGGCCTACACCTGGCTACGTTAGTGTGCAGGACCTGTATTAGCCATTCCCATCATCTCATCAAGTTACCGTAAGAATTTAGCAACTCTCGCGGCTAAAACACTTTTTTTTTTCGGATCTCGGAACGCTGATACGAAACGGTAATACCGCCGCTGCTAAAAGACCTGAAAGGGCCCCTTCGAAATTTAGTTGTGGCGCTGCAGTTGTGCACGAGTCTACAGTGAACTCTATGCGGAGTTACATGCGTTTGCTCGTTTCTCTCTTCCCTTTGCTACGCTGCGTTCGAAGGTTCGTCTGCATGCCCCTCCAATCCTGCCTACCCACCCCACTCCCACCCCACCCGAGAGGACTGGGAAGCTGTCCTGCTCACCTGCTCCGACCTCCAAGGCAAACAGGCATTGGTGGCTAGAGCCCGGGCCGCCGCGGCAGCTACAGGGATACCGGGCTAGGGATCCCTCCTACTGTTTGTGAAGGGCGGGCCCGTCCGGCTCACCCCGTCCACACCTCTCGCTTCATATAGCGTCATAAATGTTTTCCACCACCACCGCCGCCGCTCCGAGTGCCCTTCCTCAGCGTCCTCGGTGAAAACGCAAGGAGCGCGTGCACCTGCTAACAGAAAACAGGCTCTTGCTCGCCCAGTGACAGAGTCTGTTGCTCGCTCGCCCAGTGACAGAGTCTGTTGCTCGCAACGTCACCTAATCGAACAGGTGACGTCATGGCGGCCGTTGCGGATAGCAGAAATGCAAGGCACGGAGAGGAGCACGCGGGCGTCTGTGTGTCGTTTAGGGGCCCTTTAATAGAGTGATTCAGCAGTGCCGGTTTACCGTACGGTATGTACGCAAGCACAGTTACTTTGTGGTCGGCACGTCGCTTTTTTCTTTAACGCTTTAGTTACGCTAGTTGCTCATTGCTTACTGTAACGTGATGAGAGGATACAAGAGGCAAATAGAGGTCTTACATGCTGAAAAAAAGCGACGTTACGGTATTTCCGTACTTGCCGTACGGTAATCCGGCGCTGCAAAAAAAAAAAAAAAAAGAAGAAGAAAAAAAAAACACTCTATATTTATTAACTCAATAACGAAGCCCGCTCACAACCGCAACCAATTACACGAATCGGCACATCTACCGCAACCATTTCTTTTCTTTTCTTTTTTCTTTTTCTTTTTTTTTTTTTTTGCTTGCTTCGCAGGGACAGAGAAGCGCCGGCCGACAGGTTCCAAACGAGTTCTCCTTCGAAGACATCCATTTCCGAAGAGGAAAACAAGAAGGCCATAAACAGAACGAAGCGCTGCGCTTTGGGCGAAGAGGCATATGAGGGAACACACAAGGCAAATATGATGAGCGGCGCGACCCGGTAAAGCAGAATGTCCCGAGCGATCGTGGCTCCAACGAAGAAGAGACGAAAGAGCTCGGCGCCCTTTTTGCTGCGTGCACCGTGGCGAAGTACACAGCGAGAAGCCGCCGTGCTCCGCAGGTCGGACCACCCAGAGCTTATTTAAAACCCCTTCAAAGCCGAAACGTCCAGAAGCAGGCGCGTGGGATGACCAGCGCGCACCCGACGGCGCCCGAATACAAATGACCCGACCGGAGGACGGACGCACGGGGTGCGCTCGTTTCAGTGTGTATACAGGCGAACGAGGTAGAACATATAGGTACAAGGCACGCGGAGAGCTATACAAAACGCGGGCGTAAAGGGTATAGCAAAAATAACGAGCGCCCGCGGTGCTTCCAGTCTCACCAACTCTGAAACAAGGCGAAAGGCTGCGTTGGTCAGTGTGCACGAGAAGGAAAGATGCGCTCATACTGGCGCTGTTGCCACCGTGCGTTCAACGTATGTAGAAAACGGGCCGGAGAGCATGAATAGCCAGAGTTACTGCATATGGCCATACAGTAACTCTACGAAAAATGGAGCATTTTTACTGATTCGAAGCCAGCTCTGCAATGTCTTCGAACTGCTCTACGTCGTGGGCTTCAAGACCAATTGGTACAGGAGATAAGACAACTGTACCTTCGACTAATAGACGAAGGACATGCTGTAACTTTTCAGTGGTTGCCAGGCCACTGCGGCGTCATCGGTAGCGAGCATGCCGACGATGCAGCGAAGAATGCTCACAAAAATAGCGTAGCCGCTTTCTGAGCAGTCAATCTTGGAATGTCGGAAAGATCGAGCTTCACGCCAGAAAGCAATGAAGGCGCTGATGAAGTTTCTGCGAGCGACCCGCCTCGTTGAACGATTGTGACACTCCTGTGTGTGTGCGTGCGTGCGTGCGTGCGTGTGTGTGTGTGTGTGTGTGCGTGTGTGTGTGTGTGTGTGTGTGTGTGTGTGTGTGTGTGTGTGTGTGTGTGTGTGTGTGTGTGTGTGTGTGTGTGTGTGTGTGTGTGTGTGTGTGTGCTTCCCTCCCTCCCTGTCCCATCCCTCTCTTTCTTACTTTTCTGTCTCCCCTTACCCCTTCCCCAGTGCAGGGAAGCAAACCAGATATGTTTTCTGGTTAACCTCCCTGCCTTTCCGCATTACATTTCTCTCTCTCTCTCTCTACGAAGAGCATAACTTGAGCGACACCAGGTGTAGCTCAAGCCGGAAAAAAAAATGAACGCGCAATTAGCAGGTTGTAGAAAATAGAGCAATTAGATGCCATCTGAACATGCCTACGTATGCCTCATTGACATTTTGATAATTAGGTGGGTACTCGACCAGTTACAAGTATAACTGTGGCTAATTAATTAAACCTTACTAAAGAAAAACAGCAGCCGCTACTCCCGGCGTAAGGATCAATAAAATTGATTGAGAAGACAAAGAAGAGGAAGACGGAAAAGAGTCGTCTCACGCACATGCATAAGGGGCTGTGTGAGTTTCTGCGTTTCGCCACCGGTCACTCTTGGAAAACGCCGGTGCCGTCATTGAGCAAATAAGGCCAGTCAGTACAAGGAGACCGCAACACGGCCACCTTTTAGGTGCGACGTCAGAGATCGAGCAATAGAGAGAGAAGGAGAGAAGGCAGCAGAATCAGGCACGGACTATACGAGTCAGAGGGCACTCGAGGCACGTGCTCGGCCGCACGCGATCCACTCGAAGGGACGGGAGAGAACACCTACGTGTCCGCACGAGATCTGAACGAGGCGTGCGTAGTAGTAGCAGCCCGCTCGCTTGTCTTGCACTGCTATAAATACCAGGCAGTGCACACAGCGCATACTGAGCATCCTGACCAGGCGAAGCAACATATCAGAATGAGCTGGTGCAAGAGCTGCGAAGTGTATAGTATAGTAATAGTAGCGAAGAACCATTCGACGACATCAGCATGCCGCACTGTCTTCGATGACTCGCAGTTTAGTTTCCGTCTTGATATTCTCGCCCTGAATTAACTGCCCATTCGCTTCTGTGAATGAGCGCGTGCGTCATACCTTTTATTTCTATTTGTTTAGTGATTTACTGAAAGATTGCTGCCTGCTAAAAGCTGGGGGAGGAGGCCTCCGGCATGTGTGCCCTGCACCTACAGAAACCGTGCTGACAGAAAATTTTCAGTAGTCCTTTCTTTTTTCTTTTTCTTGCGTAAAATAAAGGCACTCCAGCGTCGACGTTCGTGCACCCCGCTGGTGTATTCCTTTGTTTAAATCTGTGTCGCGCTGCCTAAGCGGATCTCGGAGGCCACGTAGAAAGAAGGGCGTGGTTGAGATCTCCTCCGCCAGGTGCCGCAGCGATCCCAGCTACCCACAAGAAAATCGTCTGCTCTTTCGATTAAGCCGCTCAAATAATTTTCATCATTTATCCTGACAGTTAATTGGTTCTTACCTTAAGTAATCTTATGATCCGATATCATAAGTATCCAGTATAACTCTTAACATAAACCAGACCATCGATTTCATAGCAGTTAGATTTTTTAGAAGACTCCTTCCGAATATTCAGAAAACCGGAAGTAAGCACTCGACCGGAAGTGCTTCGAAGAGAAACAAAAGTTTCACTCGATCCTCGGGTCATTAATAAAATAGCACCCAACTAGGGTTACAGAAATATCGCCTTTTCCTCTCCTCCTCACTAAAGAAGTGATGCCAATAGAATTCATAGGCTTCGTAATAGCGATAGAGCGGAACGTACCCAGCTGACGTCAGAGTGTCGGAAGATAGCGATCGGGTGCACCCATGCCTACCGTCACTGGCGCCGCGCGTCCTTTTAATGCCGAGCACGACTGAACAGCACGCCTCGTTTAACTTTGCCTGGGCTCTCTTTTGCCATGGGCATTACATGCGACACGCAACGAACAGATCAGCCGACACGGGCCACTGACGTCGCCAACTAAACACGTGACGCCTGAGCAGTGCTTTGGTGCATGACCAGTAAAACGACTCGGCCTGCAGGCAAGGCTCGTTAAAGTTTTCACGCTTTACATTATATATAGCCGGACTCACCCGTACCGCAAAACAGCGCAGGAAGAGCGAGCACGAAATCAGTCTACAAGACTATAGACCAGTCAGGACACCACCTGTACTAAGGTCGTGGCTGGAGGGGAGGCTCAGCCAAGCTTACCTGAAACGACAAACAACAGAAAACGTCAACATGAAAAAAAGTAGCATATATACAACTCAATTACTGTATTGAGATCAAATGAAGGCAAATTTACACTCCTTTGGTCTTTTTAAAATACATTGGCCGCTGCCCCATAAAATTTCAACTCGAGGGTTAACGTACTTACAGCGAATTAAAGTAATAATAATAACTGTTGGGGTTTAACGCCCCAAAACCACGATGATTATGAGAGATGCTGTAGTGGAGGGCTCCGGAAACTTCGACCACCTGGGGTCCTTTAACTAGCACCTAAACCTAAGTACACGGGCCTGCAGCATTTTCGCCTAAGTACATGGGCCTGCAGCATTTTCGGCCGGGATTCGATCCCGCGACCGACCTGGGGGTCAGCAGTCGAGCACCATAACCACTAGACCACCGTGGCGGGTCGAATGAAAGTAAATATAGGAATCATTGTCGCGCAATGCTTTCATTTATTCGCGCAAAATGTACCCGTTTTTACCTCGGTTATGCGACTGCGCCGTGTAAAATGCCTAACCACTGAAGCCCTCTATTTGAGACACGTTGAATTCGGCCATAAATCATTCTCGTTACACTTAGGCACGGAAGGATCGGGAAGTCAAAGTATCCGACAAATGCACATAAACGCTTACAGTGTTCACAAAAACCGAAATGTGACGTATATATCCTTACCAGTCAGCTGAACGGCGTGATAACGGCAGCCGTGCATATAATATAACAAGAAAGAGGTGCACAAACATAATCACGTCTGGACATGCGCAAGACACAGACGAGTACCTTTCAAGCGACACGTACGTATATATTCATAACGTAATAATTTAGCTCGCTGCAGGCAAAATCCTGTCTCGTCACCTGTAATCACCCACGTCCTGCTTCAGCGCCTAAATGGTCATGTTTGGCTCATTCATTCATTCATTCATTCATTCATTCATTCATTCATTCATTCATTCATTCATTCAAGATACAAAGTGCACACATAGTCGGATCAGTTCACATGTCATTCATTCATTCGTTCGTTCGATCGTTCGATCGATCGTTCATTCATTCATTCGTTCGTTCGTTCGTTCGTTCGTGCGTTCGTTCGTTCGTTCGTTCGTTCGTTCAAGATACACAAAGTGCACACATAGCCGGATCACTTCGCATGATGTCGCTATCGGTTATGGCGTCTTCAAGCTATAAGCACGAAGCCGTGAATTTACGCGATCAAGAGCTGTATACTCCGTAAAATACACTTCGCCCTCCGCTCTCTCTCTCTCTCTCTCTCTCTCACACACACACACACACACACACACTTTACGAACCGTTTGATAATGAAGTCGGAAAATGAAATAAAATCTAATGTATAACATATTACAAGTCCCGCAGACTTGATGGACCGGTTTTATCATGAAAAGACACCCGGAAATAAAAAAGAATTCGGTTTCACCAATTAATTAATAAATAGTATTAACTAATTAATATGACTGAGACGGCTCCCACTCCGTGCTGTCAGCGCGCTTCTACGATACACCGTGGGAATATGGCTCACGAACAACCTCAGGCGATCAAAAATTAATCACGGAGCTCGGCGCGGCGTCTCCATGCGTGCATCTTTGGGGGGCGCAAAAGGTCAACCTGTCAAATATAGCGAGTCCCCTTGTTCCATGTTTTCACGAGCATTTTGATATGAAAAGCAAGCATGGCCTGGCAGGCGTAAGAACTGGAGTTGCGCAATTTACGCTTCAATTAAACTGATTTTTAATTACACGTCAGTCGGAAAACAAACACTTTCCACTGCTTTCTCTCAACGGGCTCCCACGAGAAAGCGGCAGCGCGCAAGCGTGGGATCGAACGCACGACC
Organism: Rhipicephalus sanguineus; assembly: GCF_013339695.2. Classification (NCBI taxonomy): domain Eukaryota; kingdom Metazoa; phylum Arthropoda; class Arachnida; order Ixodida; family Ixodidae; genus Rhipicephalus; species Rhipicephalus sanguineus. The sequence continues at coordinate 72,763,279 of NC_051180.1, read as the reverse complement.
TTGCGTGCTTGCTGCGTGCGCTCTGCTTGAGAAACGCGATACCACGAAGCGGTTGCGCGTTCACGAGCACGACGACCGCTGAATGACGTCAGCGCGCCTTTTAACTGCTTTTTTACTTCCATTCGACCGTGGGGGATCAATCGCCTCTCCGCCAACGCGCTCGGGTTTGCGGAAGTGACGCAATACGAAGTGACGTAATAGGCGCAGCGAAAGGGCCGGGAGCGCACCGTGTGTGTATCGATCACTCCCATATTTGTGGGGAACGCCGACTTCATTACCTATTTAACATTCGACTCGTCGACATCTTGATTGTATGGCGCTAACATAGACGAACACATACGACACAACAAGCGCTTGTGTCGTCTCTCATGTGTTCGTCCTTTTTAGCGATAAAATCAAGATGACAGTGACAAGAAATTTTATTGAAAATTCCCGAGGAAAATGACTGAGGTGAGTCGGAGGCTCCCGAATCAAGTTGGTGGCTCCGCCCATGAGGAAACCGGGACATGGTGACTCTCAGCGACGTCACGGGCCCTCTGGACAGCGTGTAATAGATGTGTAAACTCCGCGCTATGGGGTAGGTTATCCCATTTGGTCTTGTCTTTTAAGTTGGAGCCCGCGTTGCAAAGACGCAACCGTAACGAGCAGGCGCGCTGTCTAGCGCGAGATTTCATGCACCGCGCCCGCACAAATTTACGGCCTAGCTCTCCCCCATGACTGCCCCGCTAAATACCCTCTATCCACCTTTCATGAAATCACATCACACTACACACTAAACAGGAGCAAATTCCCTCTCCCCAACTTAAAATCAAGATGTCAAGTATTTACCAACACGCAACGAGTTCTTATTACTCACTCGGAAACGATCGTGCAAAACGTACAGTCGCAATCTTTTTGAGGGTGAACACAAGCGCGTGGCTTTCGCACAAGCACCGCCGCGCGACACTACAGTCTGCGCGCAGCGCAAGGAGGGATTTCGCGCGCATCACGTCACCGAAGCGCTCGTGTGTCGTCTGCTAGCGTTTTTCGCCCGGTGGTGCGTATTATGGAAACTAAATTTTTGATGCATTTACAATGTGCTTCTTATGCCTAGCGTTTAACCTTCTCGTTTTCGTTTTTTTCTTTCTCCAGTGTTCTTGTAGTCGTACAACGAACAGGCAAAGAAACACAAACATTCGAACTATTATTCGGCGCACGTTTCACAACAAAATGATACGTTTTGGAAGTAGTATAAGCAAAGTGGTATAATTTTCTGTGTTGTTACAATTATGTTGCCATGTCCCGCTTTGCAAAAAGCACTGCTGTCATTATAGTGGGTGGTGGTGACGAGTACAGCGCTGGCACAAAGTAATGATGCGCTCGAAGACTCTCCCACTCTTCGACAACGGCTACCTGGAGGTCGTCCGCACTCGCCGTGTAAACAGTGGTCGCACCATGGCTGCTTTTATGTATATTCGCACATATCTTCACGATTGTTCATGCCGGCCAGAAGAGCACAGCGATCCTATGATTTTCTATGTGCTCTTTCACACCTCTTGCATTGTGTACCGGCGCCAGGTCATGTTGGAACACAAAATGTGCGTCAGGGAAAGCTCCTAGCTACAAATCAACGATGTTCTTGAGAACGCCAGCAAACGAGGTCATATTTTCAAGTGTGTTCATGAATCGTGTGGAACGTAATTGCAGGTACACTTTGAAGCACACGGCCGGCTTTCATTCTGCAGTCCGAGTGCAGCAGACGACACGCGCTGCCTTGCCTGACGCAATGCGCGCGACGGCACTATTTTCGCAAGCCGGACGCACTGCGCATGAGCAATGCTTCTCGCTGCCGCCGCTCAGCTGCGCTGGGAGCTCGCAAAGCCACGCGATCTCGTGTTCACTCTCAAAAAGATTGCGACTGTACACATTCTAGACCGTGTAATATCGGACGCATGATGAATAAAAATGAGGGCGTTAGTTGAAGCATTTATTATTGGACATATTTAGTTGAGCGTCCGCCATAGGAAATGGCTGGCAGGCTGCGTCCGTACGTTGTTGCGGAAGCCCAACTAAATCTATCTATTGCTTCCCGTTTTTCGAAAAGGGACACTTAAGAAAGCACATTGGGTGTGCTTTCTTTACACCATCCAATTCACCAACACCAAGAACACAACTGAATTGACGCGAGAAGCGTTTGGTAAACCAGAAGAGGCGGAAAATAAAGTACGGGTGGCGACGCCCCTTTCAACAACGTTGCCTTTCAAGCCCCCACACCGACTATCCGTAACGTCACGTTAATTTGACTTTGCCTGCTCGGACATGCACAATTCTTTAACGGCGTAAATTGACTGCATTACGTTTTAAAGGAGCCATTGGACTTAAGGTGACACTGAGTTCCGGCAAATTTCTATTAAACAATGTGGCCAAAATAAGAAAAGAAAAATCTGCGACGTCACACTGGCATTCAGGTGCCGGCGTTTCGGCGCGAAATGCAACGCCGAGACTTTGACCTTCTTTTGTCTTCCGCTAGTAAACACAGGAACGCGAAATTAACAATAGATTTCTCAAAAAATAATTCATCACGCACAAGGTCGGTTAGCGTTTCACTTTATAGTGAAGAATGACACTAACTTGATCTATAGCCTTCGCGCCGTCGCAGACCGTAAAAAGGCAACGAATGGAAGACGCTTCGAAAATATCAAGCGTTTTCTATATTGATTTTCTTTATTATTTTTTTTTTTACATCCTTGGACGTGAGAAGGATACGGTGACTGCCACCATGGTGTAGGAGGAGCATTGGTGATGTTCACGTCCGTAGTAAGAACAGACGCGAAATGCGATTACGTAGGCTGCTATACCATGACTATATTGTACTAGAATAGTGCGCTATAACCATGACTGATCTACACGCCGGCGCTAAAAAATATGCGTGCGTCGTGTTCTCCGCGTGGCACAAGTTATCGCGTAGTTCAAGAATACTGCTTGCTCACGAACGGTAAACCGCATCAACTTGGCCAGCTACAAGAACTTTCGAACGTATATCTGCGTGTCCTTTTCGATGTAATAATACATAGAGTGCTCACAGAAGCATCATCCAAGTTTATACATTAGAACGCACAAAAACAGCTTCACGCCAATCTCTGCACTTAGATTTTTGTGATGTAGCGATTTGAACATGCGCGTTCGTATTTACGGCCAAGAGTGCGCGTGCAACCCATCACACTTTTATATATCCAGCCAATGCAGCGGAATGCAACGCTGGATAAGTTACGGAGCGTCAAAATGCACGAAAAGTTGCCACGCGAGAGACGCTTGCGCTGCTAAACCAAGAGAAATGGTCAGCCGTTGGCTACAGGACAAGATATACGATGAAATATAGCAAAACCTCCTAGTTTAGTTAAATTTAGTTGTTTAACGCGGTAGTCGGAGGCTTCAGTAACAACTATATACACCGAAAATCACAAACAAACAACAATAAACGTACAGGACACTGCGTACGCTAATATATATATATATATATATATATATATATATATATATATATATATATATATATATATATATATATATATATATATATATATATATATATATATATATATTCTGAAAAGGGTACAAATTTGACAACACCAGAAATAACTTTAGAATGCCTGCGCTCCATAGCAAATCTGTGCTAAAAAAAAAAAAAAACAGCCTACGATGTCGCTAAAATGTCGCTATGCGTTGTTCCGTCACGTCACAGAAAAACAAGTCGCTGGTCTTAATCTTAAACAAGTTTCACCCCTAACAAACCGAAAGGTTGTTAAAATGTTAGCAATCGTTCATCGCTGTTAAGTAAACTAAAGCGATGACGTTATAACTTCGAATATAGTTAAGGAAAAGGTCAAGCGAGCATTTTAAAAAGAGGGCGCGTCAAAGGGCTTGCAGAGATGATAGCGTGGAAGATTTAAAATGCTTTCCAGCGGCCTCCTTCAAAAACAATCTTAATGCATCACATCATCCACATCATTTTATTTATATAAGCAACTTGTTCGCCTTCGTCTACATGACTTATAAGAGTAACCAGGATAATGAAAAAAAAAGAACGTTTCGCACGCATTTGTAACCAAGCCTAATCTAACATATGTATTTGTTTGTCTTGTGGTTCAACAGTATAGTGTTATTCGCTTCTGTCAACAAACGGAACGCTGCCGCAAACATTGGAAGGGTTCTGGGGTCCTAGCTGCCTGTATAAGCATAACCTGTCATTATATGTTTCATAAGCAACGAAGATTGATTGATTCACTGATTGATTGATTGATTGATTGATTGATTGATTGATTGATTGATTGATTGATTGATTGATTGATTGATTGATTGATTGATTGCCAAAAATCTCAAATGCAATGAAACGAGTTTCTGTAGAAGGCTATGACGTCCCCGATGTCGACGGTATAATTTCTGACCGATTCAACTTGAAACGTCCCAAATCCCTATGGCCGCTACAATCACACACTATACCACAACCGGCTAACGTTAATTGACTGTTAACGTTCACTTACTGGCTAATGTTGGTTAATATAGACTACTGCTTGTTAAATGTCCCTGATAGATGGCTGCGTCGGCTATCTAAACATTTGTTCGAGTACTATTATGTCCGCTGCTGAGCCGCCACAAACAAGAAATTTGCCGGGTTATTTATTCGGCGTTTACCAAAGGCATGTGTGGTGAATGCGTGATAAAGCGAGATTAAAAAAAAAAAAAGATACAGCTTCCTCACGCATAACAGTATAACATAAAGAAACAGTAAGGATATTGATCGTGATTGAGCTTATGGAAAAAAATAAATAAATAACGCGTGTTCTCCCCACACCACGTGGCTCACGCTGTCTCGGTTAACCGTGCAGTTTAAAATAGCGTCAGACGGCCACGCGTCGCATACTATAAATTTCACAAAATCTATAGTTTGTGCGTAGTTTTGGAATACTTTCTGAAGCCGTTCTGGACGTCCCCCCCCCCCTTTTTTTTTGAGATAATCAAAAGCGTACAGACTAAACACAAACTGCATATATCAGCGGCTCGCTTCTTTCGTTTTCTTCTAAAGCATACTCGCCTCTTTCAAAAGCTCTTTTCTTAGAAATGACATCACGTTTACACAACGCAAAAATACTTTTCAGGCTCATAATAAAGAACTACCCCCCCCCCCCCCCCATTTATGTCTTCATGTTATTTCTAAAGAAAAAGGGGGCAGCGGGCGTTTACTCAGGACAATTCAGAAGCATGCGCGCAGCGACCTCGACGTCGCTCGATTCAATATGGGGGAGAAAAAAAAAATTGCCTCCTCACAACGCGGTCTTTCGTAACGACGCCCTCATCCTATTCATGAAAAGATAGCCACGGCAAGGATAAATGATGAAAAGAAGGAGGCCAACTACACGGCGTCGTGGTGGGCCGAGGGCAGGGAAAGAAAGAAAGAAAGAAAGAAAGAAAGAAAGAAAGAAAGAAAGAAAGAAAGAAAGAAAGAAAGGTTTGAGAGTAATAAGACACGCATGCGGTAAGCCTCTATTCCCTCCCCCCCCCCCCACACACACAAACACAAACACACATACATACATACATACATACATACATACATACAGACATAATACATACATAACATACATACATACATACATACATACATACATACATACATACATACATACATACATACATACATACATACATACATGGACGCAGAGATGACAGCGCAAAGAAAATGTTGTATAGGCTCTCGAGCTCATCGAATGACGCAACCGACTCACTCTATAAATCGAAGCGAGAGAGGGAGAGAAAAGAGAGAGAGAGATAGAATGAAATAACGGAAAGAAGTATTACGGCAGGGGAAGAGGGCGCGGGTGTTTATATAGCCGTGACATAAAAGTGCGAGCGATCGAAACCGATGCCCGTTGGGAGACAGCAATATAGCATGAGAGGAAAAACAAACAAACAAAAAAAAAAGTTATACCGGGAGACGGCCTTGGTGGACGGCCGCCGTCGCATTTTCGAGATTGCGAGACACGTTATACAGGCAAATGCGGATATAAAGCGAAAAAGGAAAAAAAAAAAGTCTGTACGCTGCCAATTAAAAAAAAATGAATTACTACAATAGGCGGTCTGACATTGCTGTTCTTCGAAATATCGCGGACTGTACAGGTCTCTCTACAAAAAAAAAAATGCATATAGAGGAAACTTCGTGCGCCGTCGTATTCACGCCGGTATAAGCAAGAAAGTATGAGAATAAGAAAAGTAATTAGTATGTATATATGCGCTGCGGCTTATTGCGTTGTTACGTATCAGCAAAAAATTGTATACAGCCCAATCACTGTACTGAGGTTGAATAAAGACTATTAATGTCGAACAGCACACAGCCAACAATAGAACAGTCAATAGAAGCCAACACTTAGAAAATACTATTAGCCAGTTTGGTAGCATGCGAGTAAATACAGATACGGAAGCTGAATTCAGTTAATCTTCGTTCAGCAAGCACTGGCAAGAGCCTGCGTAAGACACTAAACACATATTTTATCTCTATAGCTTGGCCACGGGCATGACTCGTTGAATGAATGCTACGTCATTACTCGCCTTTTCATTAAAGGTTATCATTCCACACTTCTCTGCGCTAAAACTAAGGCACGGATATATGTCGCTTCATCGACACTTGTATTCCTGGGTCTTTGTATAAGTGTACCGCGCTGTCAGCTGCATACCATGCGGTCGCACTATGTCCGCTGCAGACACGAACACAAGGGCAGTCTGTGCACCACTTGCACATTACGGATGCGAGGCGAGGCAAAACGTCCAGTAGCGCCACCTCTGGGGCACTTTCAATGGCTATAGACACTAACATAGTTTTCTGGAGGCCGCAATCTGTTACGTAAATTAAGCCACGGGTAACCACAAAGGTTCCGAAAAGAAAAATAAATACAATACCTAAAGTGCTGCAATAATAATAATAATAATAATAATAATAATAATAATAATAATAATAATAATAATAATAATAATAATAATAATAATAATAATAATCTCCATTTCGGGGCACCGCAATGTGCAACGTTTAACCTGGTTCTATAAACGTTGCCGCAATGGGCGAAGGAACTGGGCCAAGGTCAGGGAGGAAATTTAAGCGCGGAGTGGAATCGATCTCTCTCCACCTAACAGCGATTCCCTCGATCCCGATGGTTTAGACTGTAGGAGAAAGCTAAAGGAAAGAAGCACTTGAAAGAACGTCAAGCCAGAAGAACAGGTGGTACGTATAAGCTTACGTAAGTGGATATCCGAAAAAAGAGAGAGCGAAAGCGCACGAAGGAGGAGGAGGAGAGGTTGAGGAAAGGAAAAGGCGCAACTTCTGCAACCCTAATTGGGAGCACGGCTCAGCGCCTAAGCGCACGAATGAAGGATAGATAAGGTCGGCGGATTTTCTTGGCCTTTTCTTTTTCTTCTTTTCTTTTTGGTGCGTGCGTTGCGCTGAAACACATAACGAAGTGAGAATGCGCTCCTGAAAGGGCATCATCATCATCATCATCATCATCAATCCCAGCTTTGAGGCATTGCAAAAGAACGACTTACCGATTTGCGCACTGAAGCGAACGTTACCGTAGATCACGTGTAACAAAGCTTCATTTATAGTTGATAATGACAGAGAGCCGAGCTAGTCGGCAAGTACTCGTTCTAAAGGACAGGTCGTGTAAACACGGACACAAAGTCAAAACACCACAGACGCCGACTAGGAAGTGAAGTTGGACAGCGTTCTTTCCTTCTTTTTTGCTCAAAGTGTTTATGCATATCATTAATACATCGCTCACTTATTCTTGATGTTTACGTGCCCCTGCGCCCTCGATATCCGCCATGCATCCGGGAAGCTCGGGCTCTCCTCAAATGACAAGGTCACTCTATTAGCGAGCATTCTTCATCCTTGATATTTAGTAAATAATCTAGAATTTGACCAAGCAGAGCACTCTTGATCACACGCGTTGGCCATCGCGTCTGCAAAATGTGCGTGAAACGGCCCGCGGAGTGGACCGGAAACGGAGCGCTCGAAATTTCACGGCCCGCGGAGTGGACCGGAAACGGAGCGCTCGAAATTTCGATCGTAAGGCCGCGCGCCCACTTCCTGTATAATTGTTGAGAGAGACAATAGAGAATCAAGGTCACAACAATAAGCAAAACGCATGTGCTCGCAACTTTCTAGGCCGCGGCACGTGACTCTGCCTAATCGTTCCCGTTAGAAATGCGCCCCGCAGAAAAGAGGAGGGGAGAGAGAGAAAAAGAAAAATAAGGAGGCGCGAGGCTCGTCACGGGAATCTGAGGAGGCGGTGCGTGAGAGAAGACAGAGTCAAGGCGGGAGCAAGGAGGTTAATTTTTAAACCTCCTTGGGCGGGAGTGTGTCTGTTCTGCGGAAGGTGGTGGGTTCGATTCCCAATGCCTCCGGGCACCCATTGGTTTTTATAATGGGGAAAGAGGTAGTCCGACGTGGCGCTCGGTGGTAGGGGTACGCTTCTCGGGAATCTGGCCTCCTTTTCTTTTTTTTACGCGCTCTTCTATCTTTTTAAGCCCCCCCCCCCCCCCTCTCCATCCTATTATAAGTTGCCGTAAAAACTACCGCTGTATGAATTCGCGTAAGGCGACTCGAAGGCGAAAACCAACTTTTCTTTTTTCTCCTTCGCCTTCATATAAGTCGATTGCATTGATCCTTCCGAAATGGCCATGATGACGTCATGTTATATTGAGGTCATGGGACTTTTGGCACGCCGTCTGCACATACATGCACTTGAGAATCACGTGACTTTTGAGCGTCTTTCATTAATTTGTTGTGATCTTGCATCATTCGTGTTGACGCCACCGCCGAAGAAGGCCTTTTTGCGATGTATCGCCATTTCTCGTCACATCTCGAAAATTGCTTTATGAGACCTATAAAGCTTTAGCCCTAATTAGCGCCTTGCCTAACCTCAAACGACTATATATCTATTCTACACAAGCGTATATACCTCAATAATCATATCTGCTTTCTTTGCTTCTGGTTTTCGCTTTCAGTACAGTCAAATTACGCAATTACGCGACGACGAGCATCGCATGCCCTTTTATTCGAAAAAATGTCCGCATATGCTCCGGCAGGGCAAGCAAAAAATCACGAAGATGCTTTCCCCGAAAAGACGTCGGCTCTCGCGAACTCCCACACGCGGCGTACAGTACACCACGCAGTAGCCGGGCAGGCAGCTATGCATACAGGAAGTATGTGCGTACTGCGGCTCGGCGCACTATCACAGCGGCAGCCGCCGGGGAAAGTCAAGGTTCACCCGGACGATCGATGACAATTGAAGCCCGTTGGCGGAAGGGACCGTCTACGGCAGCGGCATCGCTTCTGCGAACTCGGGCAGTGCCACAGAGCGGTTGCTGACGATGACCCCGTGACCTTTCCTGCTGTGAGCCGCTGCAGCGGACCTTGACTGCGCAGCTGGAAAAGACCAGCACGTGGGCCGAGTGACGCGTACAGCGCTGGTCGACAGCGACAAGCCGAGTTTGTCGGCCGCTCTAATTAAGCGCCCGTCCCTAATTACAAAAGTGCGCAAGTCAAAAGACGAACACGCCCACTATATCCCGGGAGTATGTAACAGAACCTTAATGAAAACCAACAGATAATGAAGCCACGGAAGGTTATAGGGGACGTTAATTATACTGTTTTTAACTGTAGTGTAGTAATTTATTATGATAAAGATGTGAAGAACGTAAAGTGGACGAAAAGACAACTCTGCCGCCGGCAGGCACCGAACCTGCAACCTTCGGATAAAGCGCCCCATTCTCTTACCAATTGAGCTACGGCGGCGGTCGTCCACTTTATCGGGTATCTATGGGCATGCAAAGCTGGGATTGTTAGTCAGCGCCATTTTATTGGTTGTGTTATGCCATTTTTCAGAGAAAGAGAGATTTTGTCTTTGTAGAATTGTATTGCAGGTATTGTATTATTATTTTTGTTGTACTTTTCGCTATTTTTCAAAGGGACACTAAGGGCAAATAACAATTTACGTCAGAGTGAAAGGTCAATGTGTGAGAACGTCTAAAACGTCAATAGTATCAACAGCAGTGCTATAGTGATCGAGAAATTAGGGCAAATGCAGGACACGATGTGCGCCACGAGTAACCAAACTAGTTGCGATAAGAAAAAAGAACCTTCCGTGCATCACAAGAGGTGATAAAATGCTGCTTGTTTGTTTCTGTTTGATAGATAGATAGATAGATAGATAGATAGATAGATAGATAGATAGATAGATAGATAGATAGATAGATAGATAGACAGATAGACAGATAGATAGATAGATAGATAGATAGATAGATAGATAGATAGATAGATAGATAGATAGATAGATAGATAGATAGATAGATAGATAGATAGATAGATAGATAGATAGATAAACTTTATTCGGGTCCCATTAATGGAAAAAATAACCTATTGGCGTTACCAAGGAGAACGGTGCGAGGGGTTCAAAAGTTCCGTTTTCGCCGAGCTGGGCGTCTCAGTGGTTGATTCGGTATCGAGTAATGCTGCGTATGCTTTGCTCTCGCTATTTTCGCACTGATCATACTCGACTGCTACTGCGCTGGCCAAGCTAAGCTCCGTTTCGGAGTGGTCGGTGGCTGTGTCTTGGCAAAGTTGATGGCCGCTGTTGCGCAAGAAACCGTAGCCTCGGCAGCCGGGCAGTAAAGGCGGGCAACGTTGGGCACGGCAACTGGTAAGTCAGAAGGCCCGTTCAGGCGGGCGATTTGAAGTGCGCTAACGCCGTGCGGACCACTAAAACGTGATTTTCTTTCAAAATAAGCATTTCCTTGGCACGAAAGCAGCACTACGAGGTTTCTGGAACGCTACAATCAACGTCGACTTGATATTTCCCTTTAGTGTCCCTTTAAAGATCGACGTAAAACGGATGACCACAAAAACTATCATCATCGTGAACGGTTATGTGCCACATAATTGGGCAAGTCCCACTACTCACCGCTGTTCCACTAAAATGAACAAGGCAAATAAAGACATAAACATAAAGAAAGAGAAAGAAAGGGAAGAAAGACAGAAAGAGAAACGAAGAGAGAGAGACAAAATCAAGAAAGAGACAGAGAAGGAACTAAAGAGAGAGAAAAAAAATGATAGGAAGAAAGTAACCGGCGTTGGCCACAACACGTGTATGGACCAGCTTTGCTTTGCCAAGCTTTGCGCGACTTAGCGCAAACTTCCCGCAATTTGATAGCTTACTTCTTGCTGCAGTAGTTGTATAACACTGGTCATCAATATTACGTTTTCTTGCCGTTTGCATACGCATTTTTTTAAATACATGCATTCTTCATCGTGGCTCCCTCTATACAGACTTCGTACTATGGGACCCCAGCCTGAAAAACGTCACCTTCGTTCTATATGTATCGCTACTTCGCTAACAATAAACTTGAAACTAACGCTCACATTTTTCCTTCTTGCTTCCACAGAAGCGGATTAGAAGAGTGAAGAGTCGAGTTAGTTACCTGTATAATTAATCAGCGTGCGCGAGCCGACGGACGCACTGCCCACTCTGTATACGCCAGAGGCACGCAAAGCCGAATTTATTACGATTAATACATGATGATGATGATGATTTCCTTTGTGCATGGCTCACACCCACTCTGGGGCACATGTCAGCTGGTTTTCTTTTTCTTCCAGATAGCGACTTTCAAAAACTATGGCAAGTTGAATGACGCGATAAATACACGAAGAAGAAAAAGTAACATCCGAGACCGAAAAATAGAAAGGTTTTAAATTATGTTAAGCGAAACTCTCAGTTCGCTTCCGCAATATCGCAATACGGCGCGTGTCGGGTTTACCGAATAACCGATACTAAATACGACCGCCCTATGCACTCCACTGTACTTCCACGCACGACTTTTCCTTGTTTCTTTCTTTTTCTTGAGTGAGGGGGAGGGGTGGTCTTTCGGCAGGAATAGGTCATGTATAAACATTGGTGTGCTGGCCCAAAAGAAAAAAGAAAGAAAAAAAAATCCTGCCTATGAAAGCTTTGGGTTATACGTAAACGAGCGGTCCAACCCAAATTACTGAGCCAAAGCTTTTGTTCAGGAACTCGTCGGGAACGTGAAGGCTTTGTGCAGCGATACGCCACAGGAAGAAATAAAAAGGATGGGGGAGAACAAATACGACAAAAAAGAAAGGATAATTATACGCTCCAATGTCCACCAGTCATGATTTTTTTCTGCTGTATTTCATACTTCCGGTATACAGTCCCATTGTCAACGAGCATGTTCATTTAATCCCCCCCCCCCCCCCCCTCCTCCCGAGTACGCGTCGCACGAGCAGCGGTCGACCTTTCAAAATCACTGAGCGAACTCATCGACAACGCCCAAGCTCGGTGCAACGCGAAATTAGAAGCCTCGTTTGATCCTCCATTAATTTTTGTTTTGTTACCGGTCCGTGTCCGTTAACGAAGGACCTGAACAACGCTACAATGCGCGCTCTCGCTCTTCCGGGATACATATATGGGAAGATGAGCCTGATAGCAAGGCTTAATGTGACAACGGTTGTTTTAATTCAACGGCATCAAACATCTGCACATACTTAATGCGACACTACACAGTGAAGCATATAATCAGTTTAGCAGGACAGAGTGCCGCGCTAGCTGAGTTTGCGTTTTAACAATGCCGAATCAGTACAAATAAAAAGCGGACACAAAAAGGACGAGACAGAGAGGCGCTAAAAACGACTGTACTTTCTTGCCTCTCCTTTTCGTGTCCGCTTCTATTTGCAGTGATGCTACCGAGGACATCTGATTTGGAGCAATTTTTGGAGCAGCGAAATTTCCGTTTTGGAGCACTTTGGAGCAGCAAAATTTTCATCTTGGAGCACTTTGGAGCAGATAATTTTGCATCTGGGAGCACTCTGGAGCAGCGAATTTTACATCCTGGAGTGCACTAAAGAAGCATATTGCAATAACATTCGAGCACCGGAATATTACTATGGGGCTCTTATGAAGGCTAGAAATATTTCGATTCATTGCAAATCTCATGGAAAAATCATCACAGGAGAACTCATACTTCACTCGCTAATGAAAAAATAAGGGCTCATGCAGTTGAGTGTTCTGAATTAACCTCTTCGGCGATTATTTTCGACACTAGCAAATAAACAGAACACCAGATCAATAAAATTGCACTTTATGAAATAACACTCTAAATACATCTATGTGGTTATCAGCAGACATTGTAAACAAACGCCGTGATGTACAGCAGTGCATCAATGCCAAAGAGCCACACTGTCCCTAATGCATTCCCCTAAGAAAACTCCAAGGCGAAAGCCAGGTTACTTTTCTTCTCGATCGACGGGTTGATTCTCCCCCTCCCTCTCTACAAGCTTTCTGCACCTCACCTGGTTTTACGCTAGCTCCATGATCGGCGCACCAATTACGGAAGCAGTGTAAAGCGACGATGTCGTGATGGCGTCATCACGTGACATCACGATATACGTCGCCATGATGACGTCACAAGTTTCGACGATCTATGACGTGATGATGACGCCAACACATGATGATTACTTTTGCATCAATCGATTGACGCCGCCGACGGTCAATTTTCGTGTTTGATAAAGCATCTGAGGCTTTCGCATTATTATTGCGTATTGAACGTTAACAACCTGGCCTTACATACCAAACTGTCCTCCACCATGTCACCTCCTTGCCATGCGCGAAACAGCTTCGCTTATCATCCACTTCACAGAGTGAAATGGCTCCTCAACTTTTTTAAAATGTTTATTGTGATAACAATTATATGGACGCTCTCCACGGATTTTTGCCGTCGCCATTGCCGTAATTTTCTGTATAAAGACCAAATTATTAACATCGCCACGCGCATTCTAGCCGCGGGTAAAAGCTCGCGAGCGCTGGCGACGAACGCGGCTGAAGCGGAGATTAAGCTAGCCGGCCGTCTGTCTCCGTCGCAGGGACAGCGCATGAGATAACAGCTTCCCGCGTGCGGGCCTGCCGTCGATTGCTCATCAAACAGAGAGGAAACGCCCCGCCCGTCTTTCGTAAGGAGCATGAAAGGACGCCAGGGGAGCGGGGGGGGGGGGGGCGAGGGGACGGCATCGTTCGAACGGCGCAGTCGCTTGCGCGCGCGCCATCTCGAGGCATCAGGAGACGGCTCGTAAACTTGCTGTGCTCTCAACGCTTACTTCGTGTTTAAAGAACTCAGAGCAAGAAAACGCTTCGGTTCCTGCAGCGGCCATATTCCGTTAAACCCGCGTTTTGTTGAGTTACGCGAGATCGGATCCAGAAGAGTTAGCTACTAGCCTTACTTCGTTTAACAATACAATTTGTTGGTATCGCATTTAAGCGAAACTGAGTTTTTTTACCCGTCAGCTATCGACCACCGAAAGCGAGGGGCGTACGTGTAACATGGGGTAGCCGCTTCACTGTGGGCCGTCAGCGACGGGCCCGTTACTGACAGCTGCGTATTTGCGGCTGCTCCTACCAGGATATGTTTTTATTAATGAGATTACATTTTTAAAAAGCAAGCAAAAAATTCGAATTGGAACCCTAGCACGTGAGCTCGAAAGGGCAGGGCCTTTTAGGGGGTATTTACCGCAGAGTGATTAAACTCGGACGTGCTGGTATAATCAATTACGAAAAAGCTCTTCCGAATGAAGATCCATGGATAAAGTATATCTGAGGAAAAGTGTGAACGCGTTTCCACCGTTCGCGTGCTCTTCCATAAACGCGAAGCAAGGAAAATTCGATATTGTTCCATATATATACTGCTAGCGATCCCAGATTTCATTCCGCGATGTCCGGAAACAGAAGTGACAGACATTTCAGCAGCACACATGTAGTTATTACTGAACATTGCTTTCCTTACGTGCCGTGCGACGCTTGAAACGAGCTATCAGCAGCGTTTCTGGAACAGACGACGTCCGCCGATGAATCGCCGTCGCACTTTCTCGCTACCGAGTGGCCTAGACGTCACGAGCCTCTGCGGAGAGCGCGTTTTGCTGTCGAGCCGACTTGGAGAACAGACGCTGCGTCGGCACCGTGCATGGCATCGTGGCTTATTCGGGACGCACGCGCGAGCGCTATTCATTCAGCGGAATAATTCTTGGTCCATGGTTGTGACTTTGGCAGCCCACAAGCTCAAGCTGCACATGTTCTGACACGACGGCCGTGCGACTGCCGGTGATAGACGCCCCGAAACCCGAGACTTTGGCGCAGTTTGGCGCAATTTTCGTCGATATTATCAGGATGGCGCAGTAAATACAATTTGGCGCACTTTGGCGCAGTTGGCGCAGGAGTGGAATCACTGTATTTGCTAGTTCGACGTTATCTTAATCATTCTCGACTGAGAAACTTCTTTGAGATATCTAACATCGTTAATTTCACGTACACAGGTTCGCTATCAAAAGTGAAATTGGACGTCCATGTCTCATTCTAGAATTTCGGGCCGGAATCGTGCAGCAACTGAATCGAAGTCAGTGTGTGAAGTCACAGATTTCAGTTTATCTCCTGTTTCGGGCCACACTGGCTCGATAAAGTTTCCCGAAACTTAATTGCCACGGTTACACTCTATGGTTCTCTTAGAACACAAAGCAGTTCATTTTTACTGGCAAGCCCTATATAAGAAACGCCATAGAGACCTACGACCCTGCGGCGATGAGTTGGTATACGCGGGAATCCCATGCCGACTCCATGTTATTTCCGGTCCACTTTCTCGGTTGCGCAGGAATGCCAAGAAAGTTGACGGGCAATCGTTGGCCACCGTATAGCTCACTTAATAAAACATCGCACGTTCAATGCGAAGGTCGCGGGTCCCGTCATCCACCGTCGACAAGTTGCATTTTTCAACCTTAAATCATCCTTTGTCTTTATCTTCAACCTTTATTCAACCTTTATCTTTATCTACTAATTACCTAATTTCAATGCCTTCCTTGGCTTTATTATTTGTTGAGCTTCCAATGGTTCTGTCTAGGAAGAAACAGGCTCCTCGATGCACTCCCCTTCTTTCGTCTCCGTATACTCCTGCATCGCACGCGACGTGCCCTTCGATACGAACAGGAACTAAAATTAAAAATCAGCGACAAGCATCTGGCATATTCAGATGAGGCTCACCCCAAATGAGGACGTAAGAACACGGAAGGGTACAAGGCGTAAACCTTGCGCAAATCTCGCCTGAAACGCCGCGAATAGTGTAATGCCGTGCAGGAGAGTAGATCAGCTTTTCGTAAGCGTCTTTACATCGTACACCCGCTATAAAGGTCACCTCCCAACTATGTACTCCGGGCTTTTCAGCCTTCACCTCTCTCATTTCGCCCCTTTATCCTTTACCCAAGTGCATGGGTAGTAAGCCGGGCGTGCTTTGCTTCCCCTCTCTCTTAACGAAACACGTTTCGGGGCTGGTTGGTGATACATTCTTATTGTAGCGCTTGTCCTCGCCCAATGTAGAGCTACAATATTTTAAATAGGAATTCTCTCTCTCTCTCTCGGCATCCACACCACGCGCAGTTTAACAACGGTGAACGCCAACGGACACAAGGATCAGACAGCACGTACGGAAACAGAAGAAGCAAGTGTCGAGAAGTAGAAGCAGCAGCAAGCAGCAAAGCCTAACGTGGTTTCTCTGAGCACGCGGTCTCGCGGTCACCCGTGGCAACCGGGGCTATTTTTCGACGCCGCAAGCTGCATGCCCTCTGTGCGGCCACAGTACACGCTGTGCTCGGGGGATCAGGGAACGGGAAGAGAGCAAGGTATACGGAGAGCTCGGCTCGCTCGTTCTTGCCATCCTGTAGAGCTAGGCGGATCACGCGGAATCCGATCAGAGCTCGGGGGCGGCCCGTCGGTCCAGCCTCCTCCTATAGCCGCTGACGGAGGGATGAGCGGTAGCCGCACTCGCGCTGAAACGGACTCTGTAGGCGGCAACCCGAGATTAAAGGGGTACTGACACAAAATTTCGCGGCCGAGATAGCCTGCTGGATCGATTTCCGTGTAGGTGCGTGTACCATCTGCGAAATATCGACAGCGAATAAAGCTTGGAAGGTATTTTATATGAATATTGAAGTTCGCGTGCGCGATCCAGCATTATAGGGCGCACCTATTGCATCGACACCCTCGGAGGTGACCTGAGGTGACCCCCCTACTTCCCCTACGTAACCGTTGTAGCCGGTACAACAAGTTGTGATGACGTCGTAGCCGCCATTTTTGTTTTGACGCGCTCGCCGCTGCGCTGTTGGTGTCTCAAGGAAAGCATCGCCAACAGACGACGACAACGAGGACGATGATGGCGACGTCATCGCGCAGGACGTGCGGCAAGCGTGCGAATGCGAGGAGACGACGCGAACAGCGCGGAAGTGCGTCACACTTCTGTGTGCTGACGTGATCGAGCGCTGCAGCCGCTAGGTGGTGATAGTTGCACCCGGAGGCTTGTCGTTTTTGAAACCGAAACTGACACTGGTCGGTAATGCGGAGCCTGTAATTAATTATCTGTCGCGCGCTGCAGGAAACGATGTGCCGTGTTATGACTAACAGGCCCCCAGCAACACATTGCAGCAAAAAAACGCGAGGCCAAAATTTTTGTGTCAGTACCCCTTTAACTGTGTTGAAGCCACAGAGTTTACCTCGGTGATAGCCCTTTGCGGAAAGGGTGAGGAGGCGTGTGTTCTCCATCGTATACACTTCGCGAGACTAACAAAAAAAGAAACGGACGGAAATGAAGAAAGACCACCAAGCTTGAAGGGGCACTGCAACACTTTTTCAGCATGGTTAGAAAACGCTGCTGATCGCTAGTCGAAGCTCCTGAGAACGCGCGAGCCAAGGATAGCGCAGCACGCGACCCGGAATTTACAATTAATTCTCGAAGTCAGCTAGAAATCGTTCTCTCTTCTTTCTCCAAATGATGCCATACACCCAAGTTTCAAGCCATTGGCTGATTTGACATTGGTGAGCTGTATAGTTACTGCGGCTGCCGCGGGAGGCCGCCACGTGTCCGCGCGCTCGCTCGCGATCACACTGAAAGTAAGCCGCGCGTTCGAAGAAAAAAAAAATGTGCTCAAGGCCATGACGCGCGCGTGACGTAACTTCTTTCCCCCCAGACATCCCTCCCTGCCACCTGCCTAGCTTCCAGCGCTCTCGTCGGGACGAGAGAAAACAATTACAGCGTGCGACAAATCTCTCTGACTCCGCTCGTACTGACGGATTCTAAAAATTTTTGCGGCGGTCGATTCGTGAAGCAACACACTCCTTTAATCACGCCATTCGATGGTTACTTGAAAAATTGTTGCAGGGCCCCTTTAATGAGAGCTCGTTGGGCTGGGGTGATATTAACAATTCCCGATGTTCTAAGCGCCAAAACCACGATATTATTATCAGAGACGCCGTAGTGCGGGATTATAGATTGTTTTTGGTCACCTGGGTTTCTTTAACATGCAGCTAAATCTAAGCGCGAGGAGGAGCAATAAACTTTATTGAATGTTCCGTACAGGTCTGGAGAGCCCGCCTAACTACACCCACGTTAGAATCGGGAGGTCAAGCCTCCTGAACCTATCATGGGCGTACTGGGCAGCTAGGACTTGCTGCTTGTGGTCTTGCGACCAGATCATGCTTGAGAACCAGTCACGAGTATAATGGCAGGGCCAAGATTGTTCTTTGCATTTCGCTCGTATTGAACCCGCGCCCTCGAGCTTAGCAAGGTGCGATGGGTGGCGGAAAAAACGAAATAAAAAAGAAAAAAAAAACATGGGTGGACTCTAGTACACGTTCGATTTTTTGGAACCTTCGGTTCAGTTCACGCGGAAACTAAACGTTCGCAAACCGAACGTGTTGTAAGATTTGGCCCCGAAGCTTCGTAAGACAGAAACGAGTCGGTGAACAGACCGTAAGCAACATATACTCTTTATCAACGATAGACCAAACAACACAATCCCGTTGCCTGTATAATCAGATGTCCGCTGATTAGGAGCGTCGAACACACCACAACAGGGGATTTCCCACACAGCAGTATATCGCCGAGGTTGGACAGAAACTGCGCACGCACCAGAAGGGAAGAAAACTAGCACGCGTGACGACGGCTAAACTATAAACCACAGCGACAAGGGCACTCCTCTGAATCATTGGCACAGAAAAAGTAGCCGCATACTCGTGATCGTCACACAGCCCTGCATGCAGGTCGATGATCGCGCCCCGCTTCGAGCGCGCGCGTGAGAGAGGGAACCACGCGAGCAGCAAACACCGCGCAACCCTTCGGGCACCAGCGCGTAAAAATAAAAAGCTCCAAAGAGGAGGGGGAGGAGGGGCACTGGCCTCGAAAAGTGCCGCTGACCCGCACTCTCGTTGTGTTGCAGGTGCGAAAGATGAAAGAAGCGGGGAGGGCACGAGCGTATAGAATACGGGTGGGCGAAGAACGGGCGGGGGCCGTCCGTCCATCGGACCCGCGAAGAAGGAGCCGCTGCCCGTCCCAAGAAAACGCACGCGGCTTCCCCCATTTGGCGCGCAAACAAACCTCTCACTTTGTTTGCTAACAAGGTCGGGTCGGGCCAGATGGCTTGCATGGCCGAAGAAGCGGGAGGTGGATTCCGAACGCGTACGCCAGCAAACGTTTCGCGGTAGCAGCAGCTAAATAGCGCGCCCCGGCGGGAGATGCGTTTTCCTCTTTCCGAGGATGCGTTCAAGCACCCATCCAACCAAACCAAGTTCGATACTTCGTCGCTGTGCAAGCACTCTAGTACGTCGCACTCGAGAGGCCGCGACGGCCGCTCAATCAAAAGTACGGAATGTATCACTTCGAGTGGTGCCCGACCGGCTCCTCCACATCCCGCGATAACCTTGTCCGAAGCCGCGCGCGCCCACTTCACGCGGCGCAAATATATGGCCCTGCCGTTTATATACGCGAAGAAGAGGACCTCTCTTACAGCATATATACGTAACCAGCGATCAATTACTGGCAGGTCTGCGTGCGCAGCGGCGGGAGGTCTGATCTCGCGTGTATTGCCATGGGTTCGGCGATCTCAACTATTGTCCCGAGGGGGCAATGGCCGCCGAAGCGAAGAGCGCGAGTTCTTTCTGCGCGGATTAGATGTTGGACGATCTACTCAAAGTTCGACCATACCATGTCAGCTAGAGCAACACCCTCTAGAGTCTAGAAGGTGTTGGTTAGAGAGATGGTGAGAAAGGAAACGTTTAAATAACAGAGAGCTGAGCTAGTTGGTTAAAAAGACTGGGTGTGCAAACACGGACACAAGAGAAAGAAGTCGACACCACAAAAAGGAAACGTGTATTCGAGGGAAAGTATAGTCTGTCTCATATTTATTGTCGAGCAATCAAGACCACAGGAACATGCCACACTCTGCCCCAACTTTAGAAGTAAGCGGCATTTTCAATCCAAAGGCCGGTGAATACGCGCCCGCATCAACAGGTGCGCACTCTAGGCTGACGTCATGAGCCGGACGGCCGGTGAGCCCGCTGTCGGAGAACGTGATTGGGACTTTAAGTCGCGGAGGCAATCTGCTGCCGAGCTGGGCGGGGCCTCGCCGGATGTGTCAAGTTGTATCAGACTATACAGTGGTCGTTGCGTCACACAATCTTCCACAGGGCCCAGAAACCGACAAGCTGGACAGTTCGTGAAGCTTAGATTAGAAATATATACCCAGTTGTAGTTACCGCTTCAGTCTCGATTCCTTTCATTCATTTGGTACAGTACATCTCAAGCGCACATTCTTGAGAATGACGGCTGTCGCCTCTGAGATTTGATTCGGCTTAACGTTAAGCGCATATTTCTGCCCTGCGTATCTTTGTTTTTGTACTAGATAGATGTGACACGCACAAGGCTTCAGAGAACTTGACAAAAGCCAGTTTTGAATATAAGATGGAATCTCCAAAACAGAGAAGAGCGAAAGAATCATCAGTTACTGACCCCGAAGCACATCTGACAAGGCGCTCTGCGAGACAGCGCGAACACGATGCAGCCGAAATGAAAAAAAAAAAAAAAAATGTCGCGGGGGAAGCTCGAAGCATCGCTTTGTACGTATTCAGATTCCACAACGTATACGTCACCTCAGAATAAATCGAAGATGCGACGGGGAAAAAATAAACAAAAAACGAGGAGGTTTACACTGAATAAACCCCTCACCAAACGCGCCAGACAACGTCTCGCCATCGCCCATAATATATGCTTCGAGCCAATCAGCAAAGCATTCGAAATACAAAGTTGCCGAGATGGCCGTTGGAACGAACGCAATCACGAAATCACACTAATTAACAATTGCGAAGTGTATACAAACGGGCGTTGCGATGATGTTGCGCCACTTACTGCACGCCTCTGCAGGAAATGAGAAAAAAATGCCCCCACCTCCCCGAAGGGAATCGTGAGGAAATGCGAATGCATTTCTTGCGCCGAGAGAGGGTACTGTTGCCGTCAGACATTCGCCTTCACCGACTTCTGCCATCGCCTTGAGAAGCGCCCAGCCAGCGAACGGTCGAGAGTGAGGCGCGAGCGGACGGGAGAGTGGTGCGCAGGGAGGAGAGAGAGCGATCGGCGAGAGAAGGAGCGGCGAAGCACTGCACCTACCCTCTCCTACACGCTCTTGCACCACATGCTCCGGTTGCTAGGGGCGAGAATAAGCGCGCGCGCCCGCAGCTGTTGCTATGGGAGAGGGTGCCGCGGACAACGCCGGATGCCTGACATAGCCCGACTAAGAAATGCATTCGCATTAAAGAAAAAAGAAGTAGCGCAGGAAACTGGACGGGAAATAAGAGACGAAAACATAAGTCGCCACTCAGCGCTGTTTGCCTTTTTTACGCAGTTCCCTTCTCTCTTTCTGACTTTCTTTTTCTTTTTTTTCCAGTTCCTAACGGCGTGCGATGACGACAGCAGCAGCCGGCCAGGTTCTTACACGCCGAAGCGCACGCTACCGAGCTCCAAAACGACGACACATCTTTTATATGGATGGCGTGCCGATTCCTCGAGCCAGCCGCATGTTTGCGGCACAGGGCCGCATTCACGCGCACACGCGGTATACCCACGAAGGCTCCTTAGTGTAGACGCAATTAAGGTGGCTCACGGGCACTACCATGCCTCCGCAGAGAGACACCGATCCATCAGCGCGGCGCATGCACCCACGACGATCTGTTGCTTGCGGCTCTCACGGAAAGGAAGAACGGTCTAGCGCTTTTCGCGGTACCTTGCAACGACGAAAAGAAAAGGAAGGGGGAAGAGAAAGTGGGGGAGGGGAGAGAGAGAGCTACTAATCACTCCTGCGGCAAGTATGTAACAGCTCCTCCACAGAGTAAATATACACGCGCCCCGAGCATGCCTCCCCTGACCCGTGTCGTTCCCACTCGCTGCCATCGCCAGAGGGAGCCACCACTGCGCCATTACCGCCCCCTGACGTCAGCGCTCCTTTCCGTGACGTCGACGCTGGAGAATTGACCTAATTCGTGGGTTTTAACGCCCCAAAACGACAACTCCATGGGCTATGAGAGACAAGCCGGAATAAAAGGTTCGGGTTGACTGTTTCGCTCGACGCTTTGTGCTCCAACGACCACACCAATACCGAAAGGATTGAATGAGAGACCGATAGTTGGCAGTCGCTCGCACAGCACGGCGTACTTTCAAACACAGCGTATGAGCGGTAATAAAGCCAACTGGCGAACCCTTCTTCGCCTCAATTTGGAAATAAAGATAATAAAATATCCACGGGGGTCCCCTATGCATTCGCCTAAGACGACTCGAAGGCGTCTCTCACATGTGTATGCATTCACTATAAAAGCGAATTCGCCCGTCCTTAGGCCAACTGGCCAATACAACATTATGACACTAATGTTTCCCCGATGTTCACTGTAATTACGGAATGTTTGTTAGCATAACTTTAAGTGCGAAAAACGCAAACTCGAGACTTACAAAACAGAACGGGGAAGTCGGCCTATTTGTTCAAGGTCAATATCTGAATAGACCTCGAAGATATGCAGACAAGCCGTTCCATCAGCTTTTCTTTCTTTATTATTACCTATAACACTGCGTATGTGTGCGGGCGCGCTTGGAGATATGTTGAAGCAAAACTTCCAGAATTCAGAAGATGCGCGCAATGGTGCACTAAGGAAGTGCTCCATCGGAGATGCGCCATCGGTCCGAGCTGTGCGACCAACCCATCAAGCGGTCAAGCTATCGCCGCCGGAAGACGGCGCTTTCGCCAGAGATGCCGCAGCAACGACCAACAACACGAATCGGCCGCGAGGCAGCGCCGTTTCCCTTCGCCATCACCAACGCGAGCATTTCAGCTCCTTCGTCCTCCTCACAAGCAGATGTGGCGGTGCCGAGGGGGTGCTGGAGGAGGGGAGAAGTGGAGGTCAGCCCCCCCTCCCCCTAGGGCTCCATTTGTAAATGGAAAGGGCTGGCTGTTGGCGAGAGAAAGAACGACCAGCATAACAACGGGGTCACATAAGATTGCGCTCGCACAAAAAAAAAAGAAAATAAAATTCCAAAAAGAGGGAGAGAAGAAAGAAGCTCCTGGAGCTGCTGCTTCTGTCCGGCTTTTTCCGCTGCCGCGGCCTGTGATCGATTCGTGCCTGCCATTGAGGGCGACATTTATCGATTCCCCTTCGATCGAAACAAAAATGTGGAGCGCGGCCCCCTCGGCTACGTGCGCAACGCGTGTAGGAACCTCCCTCAGTGCAAGGCCTCCCCCCTCTCTCTCTCTCCCTCACGTTCGCTCTCCCCCTCGCGCCTCAACGAAAACCGGTCCTGCGCGCGCCAGTTGCGCTGTGTGTGTGTACGCAAGAGAGAGCCAGCGTACTACTGGTCGCTACGCGCTGCATCGCCGCGTACACATACATCGCCGCTGCTGTGCGATGTGCGCGTAGCGCGCATCAGAAGAGAAAAAACAAAAGAAAGAAAGAACAGAGAAACAAGGGCCAATTCACAAACATTTTTGTTCGTAAGAGTTCATTACAATTGGTCAGCCGGCTGCGACAAAGATATGTACAGCATCAGGATTCACTGAAAACTTCACTTATAAACAATTATACCCTGTGTATAATATAAGTGTAAAAATAAAAATTGATTGATTGACCGATTTATTGATTGATCGACTGAGAGCTTTCTTTGAATACAGACCAGAAAAGTGAGCGAGTTATTTAGGTTGATATTGTTGAACTCTAGCGCAAAAAAAAAAAAACGCCAGGCCTGCGCGGAAAGCGCAGCACAGTCACAGCGAAAGCTGGAAGAGCGGCACTTCTAGAGCCCGTTATAAACTCTCCTGTGGCTACTAATACAGGCACATTAGCAACGTACCCACTACGCCACAAAGCGTAATTTTTGGGAAGTTGGGAAGCACCCAGCACGACATTATTCGTTGTTCTGCGGAGAAGCGTAGGTACCATATGTAAGCGATTATGTGCAGTTTGTTGATGCGGCGGTTGATGACGATGAATAATTATGGTTGCGCCCTTTGTAATGGGTTGGAACCTTTAAACGACCCACTAGTTACGTAATGCATATTGTGTGACGTCCGGTCGTTATTTAACTGTCCCACCACGCTTTATAACACACTTTAACCGGAGAAACGTAGAGCGAGAGAGAGAGAGTTGACTTTGTTCTGACCCTGAGGAAATGGATCATGGGAGCCTTATGGGCTTCCTTGGCAACCAACAGAAGTGCACTTGCGAGGAACCCACTAGGCTATAAATCATTGTAATTTTTGAGAAGTAGGGCAGTAGGCACTGTGCCATTTTTCGTCATTCTACAGACAGCCGTGGTACCTGCTAAACGCATGTATACGGCATGATGCGCACTTTGTTGATGCAGTGCCTGATGACGATGAAGAATTATGGCAGAGTCCTTTGTAATGGGTTGGAAGCATTCAACAACCTACTCGTTGCGCAATTCGCATTGTGTGACGCCTGGTTACAGAATTCGCGTTGTGCGACGCTTGGTGCTTATTCTACTCTTTTACCACGCTATATTGCATATGCTAATGTGGTTCCTTCCCAACATGAAGCCTGTATAGGACCTTTTTGCAAAGCAGTTTCAAGCACCGGCATGGCTCAGAGGTTGAATACTGGGCTCCCACGCAGAGGGCCCAGGTTCGAACCTCGTTCCATCCTGGAATTTTTTTCTTATTAAGTTTTTTTTCTTATTTCGAGCGATACTGGTTACGGACACCGCGGCGGCGGCGAACTACGGCACCAAAAACGGCCGGTGAAATGATCTCATAACAGCTTTCGCTGTAAAAGAAGACAGACAGACAGAGCATAACCAAATGAATGAGCAGGCGCACACATGAGCATCACACTTTACCGATTTTTATTTTTTTTATCAGAAAGTCTGACAGCTTTCTGATAGCTTTCAAGGGGGGGGGGGGGGGAACGCCTTACGCCAAAAGTGTTCGTATATAACTTTTCAACCAGTCCTGGCCAGCCATTCGTATTATGAGCGAAGGCGATATATGGCAAAACGCTATTGCGAATGAAAGACTCAGAAATTCGCGCCTTATTCGCGAAAAGCTGTTACGCTAGAATTCTTCGTAACAACAAAATTGCGCCAATCCCGGTGGTGATATTAGGAATGTGTTTGTCCAAGGGGGGGGGGGGGGGGGACAAGGAAAAAGAAAACGAAACGAAACACGCAAAAAAAACCTTTTTTGAATACGGTAAACCCAGGAGCGGATGCGCAAGCGCACTACATCATGCAAAACTGGGGCCTCTATGTGATGTGATTTTCGTCGCCAACCAGTCGCAGTATACCCGACATCAGGGTTGCCTGGAATTTCCTCTGACAAAAGCAGTCTTCCCGTGAATGCGGTGACAAGTGTCGTATCGCATCGCTTTCCTGGCGTGTCGAATTGAGGGTAGAGAGAGAGAGAGAGACGGTCGCAGTATTGCTCTTTCTTTCACTCATCGGCGGAATGTGGATCACCTGGAACAGGTTAATGGCTTCGGCTCGTTTCGGACGACGACTGATGCGCCGGGCGTGAGCGTTGTCGCATAAGCAATTACCGCGATGCGCTAACAGAAGTGACACGCTGCTGTCGCATTCGTGTGAACCGTATGGCTCATACTCACGAACACTTTCTGACGCGGAGGGAGAAAGCTACTGATGACACAAATGCGCGCGTTTCAGTGAGCTTCCTAAACATTAGTCCCCCCCTTCTCATCCGCGTTATTACAGTTTTAGATGGGGAATATATATATATATATATATATATATATATATATATATATATATATATATATATATATATATATATATGTATGTATGTGTGTGTGTGTGTGTGTGTGTGTGTGTGTGTGTGTGTGTGTGTGTGTGTGTGTGTGTGTGTGTGTGTGTGTGTGTGTGTGTGTGTGTGTGTGTGTATAGTAGTGCGGAACACTCCGCCTCTTAGGTGTTAACTTGATGTGCTATACTCTATTGTTGCAATTGACATCTGAGCTGAATAAACACCTTCAGTTGAAAGACTTGTCTCTGTCCCCACTGGCCTGAAACCCGCCGCGGTCGCAACTCAACGCGAACCGCGGGATAGGGGGTCACAGCTCTGACTGTTAGGGCTGCTGCGTAGCACTAGTAGCGAGTAACTACACTCCTCGAGTGCGCGGTGTGATGCAAACGAGGGACAGGTTCGCACGCGCGGCTGGTTGTGTTCATGCTTTTGCTTGTTACCAAAGCAAACCCCTATAAGTCATCACTCTCTACCTTGCAATCACGCAGACTAATTGCCTTACTTTGCCTATTTCCTAAGCTCGTCTATAGTGCCAGCCACTCAACGCTGCCTTTCGTACGACCATTTTTTGCATCTCACGTCGTTTAAATAACCGCACTAAGCTTCCAACGCATTTCAGCTAGAACCACTGCATTTCATTCATCCGCTTTGCCGCAGGAAATTGTTCACTGGATTATGGAGCACATAGTTAACATTCGTAATGCAACCAATTTTAGGGCAGAGGTAACGGGCATCTTTTATAATTACTAATGTGTTATTTAACTATCGTAAAAGGACGTTGTTTTTTTTTTTTCGTTTCAGTGTTCCGTACTAAAAGTCAATAAGCATTGCATAACGAGGTTCTCATGCTCCTGTTATTCTTACCCCTACTTATGTAATCCCCCCCCCCCCTCACACAATGGTCAGATGTAAAAAGGAGCCTGTGAGGCAATTTGAATAAATAAAATTAAAAAAATAAATAGACTATATGACGAACATAAATGACAGGTGGTAACATGAAAATCATCATATAAATCTCACGTAGCGCATCATTTACATGCCGCGCTCTTGGTGAGCTTGCGGCCGATTCGCTAGCCGCTGATGTACACCAAAATTGGTATTGCGCGACGTGACTGTATGATTCTTATTTAAAATATTGTAACGCTATACACAGACAGACAAGTACATGACAGGACAGCGCCCGTCCTGTCACGTACTTTTCTGTCTTATCCTCGTCAAACGTAGCGCTACAATATTTTAAAGAAGAATGTGTGACCAACTAGCCCCGCAACGTATTTTGTTAACTCTATGACAGGTCCTAACATCAAATCATGACATGAATGTCATGTACGGTATGATTAACATGACAGAGTCTTGGTGCGCTTCCGGTCATTTTGCTCAATAGATATATACCAAAATTGGTATGGCGTGACATGAGTGACTGACGAACATAGATAACAGGTCATGCATTGTACATACCAGACTACATGCATGCATGCACGACAAATATGCGATATATAATGCGACAACTAGATGTCATGACATGAATGACTTCATTTGCCTCAAGGACTCCATGACTTAATTTGCCTCATTTGCCTCATTAATTTGCCTTCATTAGCCTCATTACATCGATTCTCAGAGTGCGTGGGATCTGCCGGATTTTTTTAAAAAATGGCACTGATGCCTGACTAGCCTGCGGCTCACTTTTTTTTTTTTCATGATCTCCCCCAAGCATAATTTACTTGTCTATTCTGCTCCTACAACTGAGCGCTGCGCGCACTGACGCTGATTGATTGATTGATTGATTGATTGAATTATCAAAACCTACTGCCAAAACTTGCTGGAGGCCTTGTGGTCGAGCCCCTAGTCCAAGGCTTCTGCTGATCTTTGCTGCCCGTCGGACCAGTTGGAAGAGAGCCTTCTGCTTCCCCGGAAACAAGACGGCAAGTTGCACAGTACTCACGGATTTAAACGCGAAAATTCAGGTCCAAGTAATGCACGTGCTTTCTTTTTTTTTTTTTTCCAGCGTCTAGAGTTCCATAATGAAACTTGAGCACCCGAAAGGGACATGGGAAAGAGAAATGCTTCTCATTTAATAGAGCGCCTCTTTCCGTGTGCTGAAGTTTCATTACATATCTGTACCAACACGCCCAAATGCATACTCTAACAAGTCGACAGTTCGTGTCATCTCGGCGTAATTTTTGCTCCAACGCTTACATTAAAACCAACATTACTTTTCGCTGACAGATTTGCAGCAACATATGACGCGCTTATCACGAGGAATTTTCATAACAGTCGTTATGCTAGAACGTTATACTATAAGTGCATCTCTGTAAGGTGGCAGAGGGGGAAGGCTGGTCTGGAATAATTATTTTCCAGGGGTAAGGTTCTCGCTGCGGTGAGTACGATTAAAATGGACACTGACCACGAAAGTTCACATAAAAACAAGACGAAGTCTCGCTGCGAAGTAGGCTGAACAACCAAGAGGCGGCATGCAACTTTTGTGTGGGTATACCGTATACAGGGAGAGAAACAGCTGCATCCGGCGCAGCGCGAGCGACGCTCCGGAACACTAATCGCGGAAGTGCCACGATCTCGTTTCATTGAAGCGAGCTACCGTTCCGCGCAGCGCGTACACGTAGCGCGGTTTGGCAACCACAGGGATGAGCATTTGCATGACGGCAACGTACGTCAACTCATGTTGTACCATCCGCAGCTTCCACTCTGCTGAAACCTCCTTGCAAGGAACTCAGTAATCGAAAGCGTTTTTTAAGATTCACGAGCACGTTGCGCCGAATACCGGGCATAGCTCGCACCTGTACTTCCATAAGCTTAAATGGTAAAGAAAGAAGAAAATCGATTCCATTCGCCGCAGGGCATTCAAAGAAGCAGGGAGCAATATAGGAGGGGGGGGGGGGAGGTTGTAACGTGTCGTGTCGGAAGAAGACACTCCGCATCGGCTAACAACGCAGATTAGTGAAGAATCCTTGCGTTCCGACACGCGCGGACCTGCTGCGGCGCTACCACCGCGCAAGCCCTTTAAACGTGCCGAAAAAAAAACGTGCTGCCCTTCCTCCATGAAGTTGCTGCTGCCTGCCCGCGGACTCGTAGCAAAGGAAGGGAAGGCCAAGGCAGAGAGAGAGAGAAACAGATGCGTTGAAGGAGGAGGTGGAGGCGATGCGCGCACGCGTTCTTCAGTACCGCACTCAGGAAGCATAAACAAAAGCCGGAACAACACAGCGGCCGCAAAAAGGCGGAGGAGGCAACGGGCAGCAGCAGCGATGGCGAGCCGAGAGAGCAAGGAACCCTCCGCGAAAGGAGGAGAAACGCGGGGCGGTGGAAGGAGCGAAAGCAGAAGAAGCCCGTAGAGTTCCATTCTGCCCTTCTCCTTCTTCATCTGCGACCATCTCATTCTCATACACCAAAGGGGCCAAGTGGCCGCATTACGAGGTAGTAGAAAGAGCGAGGCCATTTCCTCCTCCTCCACCCCTCCGCTGAAACACGCAGTGCGATCGGAGCCGCTGGAACGGCAGCAGCAGCAGGCGGGAGGGCGGGAGCGGCAGAGAGAGAGAGAGATAGAAGAAGCAAAGGAGGAAGTAGGAAGGGGAGAGAACCGCATGCGTCGCCATGGCAACGGTATCGAACAACTACGCTCCCCACCTCGCGGCTGTTAAAGTCCCGGCTGTGCGCGCACCAAACCCGAGGCTGCCGAGGCCGTAAAGAAAGAGGAAGGCTCGCTCGTGGCCTCTGCTGCCGCTTGCTCCCTGCTCTGCGACCAGCTATGGTTTGAAAATAGCGGGCCAACACGAGGACGAAAAGAAAGGCACGTAAACAAACAAAGAGAAAGCGTGTCGAGCTCTCCAACGACGACTTTGGAGCGCGGCCCAGCAAAAGCGAAGCAGCAATATTATAAACGGGGAAAAGTTATGAAGCGGCTCATAAAAGCTGCTCGTCGAGGAAAGGCGGCCATTATTACGGCAGAGTATTTCATAAAGCGCTTACGAGAAGGCCTCGTCGCGCTCTCGTCTTGAATCATCGTGGCACTGAGTGACCCACACGGCACCCCACTTAAAGAGTGAAACGAGCTTTCGAAGTGTGTGTGTGTGTGTGTGTGTGTGTGTGTGTGTGTGCGTGTGTGTGTGCGTGTGTGTGTGTGTGTGTGTGTGTGTGTGTGTGTGTGTGTGTGTGTGTGTGTGTGTGTGTGTGTGTGTGTGTGTGTGTGTGTTTTATCGTTCAAACTTATAAGTAGGGAGGAGTCCACAAAATTTGATGGTGCATTCTGTCGTATGTAAAACAGTTGTGACATTGCCGAAAACAGTGTGCCCCGCGCGACGGTCATAGAGATCGACGCGATTTGTGTTTTTTGGTACACTAAACACATCGCGTCGCGATTGTCTATGTGTAGAGGGAGGGGAGGGTGGGTGATGGTGCTCACGAATCCAAAAATGCCTAACGGGGGGGTGGGGCATCCTTTCCTTTCTTCAACACTGCGCCCACCGTAATAATGGGTTTCTCCTAACTTTGATCTCGTTAATGCACTTCTTGCAAAGAAAGGGAACAGAAGTTGGCCCGGGCGTCGGATGCTGAAGCATGCTTAAAGGAGCGATGCTGGTCGGCTTCCTTGGCCCGTTTGCTGTAACGATAAGCGTTTCCTCGATTAACCTTCTTTCTGCGACCCCTTTCAAAGTGCATTATATATATATATATATATATATATATATATATATATATATATATATATATATATATATATATATATATATATATATATGAACGCCTCTGCACCGGCGGCGGATGGACAAAAGGAGAGACGAGCGCGATCTTTCCTTGCCTTTTTATACACGTAATGGTCACCAGGAGGCAGCACTTTATACGCCTGTCCACCAATCTGTGGCCGTCCCCATTCTGACATCGTCGAACAGATAAATTGGGGTCGGCGAAGGCGTGTCAACGCAGTGCAGCAGACCCTGCCGACTGACGTCGGCCCCTGGCAGACCGCTTTTAACAGCTTGCATCGTTGAAAAAGTCCTCCAGGGCAATCAAATTAGCGTCAGCATCACGCGGATTGCGACATGTGACTGACAAGAAGGAGAATTGGCGTTATGACATACGTTATGCGACCACGTAAGCTTACAGCCTGCGTATTTATCGACAAAGTTGCGCTTTTGCGTTTAATATATAAGCGTGAGGGAGTGAATGAAGTTTACTTATAAGGACCACCAAGCTGTTGTCGCGAGAAGCGAGGCGGCCACCTGTATTCCCGATGGCTTTCATGTGCTAGCGGTGCTCTAGATAGGGTTACAGAATGGGTGATAAGTCGTTCCACGAGGAATGTCGTAGTCACCTTCAAGGCAGCGACGGCTTTCCTTAAGAGCGTTATTACGAGCGCCTTTAGCTTACTAAAAGAAGTCACAGTGTCATCGCAAGGGCAAAGCAATGAATGCGACGGCAGCAAATTGGAATGTTACACGAAGTAAAGCTATAGCAGCTAACTCGTGTAGCATCAGACCTGGCGTAATAGTCAACAAGACGCTGGCGAAACAAAGCGACCTTCGCGCTGTCTATCGCTTCAAAAGCAAACTGCGCGGTTAGAACACAGCACGCACAAAGGTATGATCCGTCTGCTAATCCCTGACAAGATAGGGCACGCGCGACCGCTCCCGGCCGATCAAAGTACGCATTTACTGCCGGAGCCACGCATCACCCTACACTCTTAAAAAAAAGTTAGTAAAAAGGTTGTAACTGCAAGCAAATAGGTAGTAACTGCAGCGGTTACTAACTGTCTTGGACTGTTACTAACCTTTTGCTACCTGTTTACTACCTACCTTAGTAAACAGTTACTACCCGCAACCGTTGCTAACTTTTTCCTTCCTGTTTACTACCTACGTTAGTAACTGCAAGCAAATGGGTAGTAACTGCAGCCGTTGCTAACTTTAATGAACCGTTACTACCTTTTTCCTACCCGGCCGTTGTTGAAAACGAAATTCCGAGAAGAGGCAGAAGAGGGCAGAATGTTTGTATACGGTCCCCAGCCCGGAGAAAAAGGCCTCTCGGGCGAGCTCGGAACGCGCCCCCCTGGCTGTAACCTGACACCGCCGGGCAGCTGCGGGTGAAGAGAACGAGGGCACCGGACAGCGCTGTGACCACCGGGAGAGAAGGGAAGACGAAGACGACGCGGTGACGGGCAGTCGCAAATCGCCCTCCGTGCCGAGAAGAAGCATTCAACTCATTGTGTATTCGCGCCGCGTTTTTTCTTGCTCTAATTAAACAGTTATTTTTGTTATCAAACGGACGCATCAGTCTTTCATTTCTTAACGAACGTGAACGACAAACTTTCTGGTGCCGAAACCCGGGACTCATCCTGCCGTGGACATTACAGTGTGCTCCAACGATTCCACGCCGGAACGTCTCTGTGATGATCGCCTGATGCCGTCCTTCCGGTGAGCTTACCAACGAACTGTTTATGCTGTGAACATGGAACGCGGGCGCAAAAAACGCATGGTCCTCCGGGCACAAGCCACACGTCTCATCAACGAATGTGAGCAGGGCAGGCAAGTTAGCCTCACACCGAACGAAGCAGGAGTGCTGCATGCCCGGTTGACATCCATACGGACAGAGCTCAACGCTGTCAACAACGAGATTGAGGCCTTGGTTTCTGAAGACGACCTGGAGGAAGAATTCACGCAAGTGATAGAATATAACGACCGTATCGTGCAATGCTTGGCACGGCTGGAGCAGCAAAGGAACGGCGGCTCAAAAGAAATCTCTCCAGCTCCAGCTGCCCAGACTCGATCAGCTCAACAGGTTAGCGGTGACGTAATCGAAACAACGACGTCACAAAAGCTGAACGTGAAATTGCCAAGGCTTGAGCTGATCAAGTTTAGTGGGCGACGGCATGAGTGGCAGCCCTTCTGGGAGTTGTTCGAACAGGTGGTGGACAACAACGATCAACTTTCCACACTGGATAAGTTCCACTACCTGAGGGCATCTCTCACAGGCGATGCAGCTGCGGTGCTTACCGGCCTACCCCCAACGTCCCGGTGCTACAACGACGCGAAGCAGCTTCTGAAAAAACGCTTCGGAAACGAAGAGCTTCTAATCCAGGAGCACATGAAGAAGCTCATCGACGTTACACCTGTGCGCGCTTCAGACGATGTGCGCGGACTTCGGCGTCTCTACGACACTGTGTCAGCGCATATCAGGGGACTCGAGACTCTCGGCCGGAAGCTCGACAGCTTCAGCTCCATGCTGCTGCCCATCGTACAACGAGCGATGCCGAAAGAGATCCTGTTGGACTTCAGCCGTAAGTGCGTAGTGGAGACAGGCGGCCCAACTGACGATCATCAGGCTACCACAGACGGTTCATCGCTAACCACGGAGGAAGGAGACAGAGGTACTGTAAACACCTTCACGAGACTCTTGTCCTTTCTCCGAGTGGAAGTTGAAAGCCGTGAAAACCTGGCTGCCCTACAAAGCATGGACGTAAAGCAATCGCCGAAATACAGTCCCAAAGAAGGCCCCTCATTGCACGCAAGAAAAGAAAAGCATGCTCCATCTGCTGCAATGCTGCACCAAAATGCCACTCAGGAAAATTGCTTCTTTTGTGACGCTAGCAGCCACACAACACAGAACTGTGACGAAAAGAGAACGATAGCGGAAAAGAAGACACTTTTACAATCTAATGGGAGGTGCTTCAGGTGCACGAAGAGAGGCCATCCGGCTCGAGAATGCCGATCTAACATACGATGCGCGAAGTGCGATAAAAGGCACGCCAGCACGATGTGTGACCCGACGTATGCAAAAACGAACGCACGACAACCGAACGACCCCGTCGCAAACGCGCACATTACTCTGGAAGCTACCGTCACAGGCAGCGGAACCGCCACAAAGAAGTCAGTTTTGCTGCAAACGGCGAAAGCTTGGTGTTGCGGAGAGACCTCCAGAGCTCGGGTGCGAATATTGTTCGACGGCGGCAGCCAACGCTCGTACATCACATCGGCTACGTCAAAGAGATTAGGATGCAAACTCATCGGCAGCGAAAGGCTGACAGTTGGATTCTTCGGAGGTCATCAAAAAGAAAGGCTGTTCAACAGAGTGTCTGTCAAACTAAAAACGAGAGATAAACGGGAATTCGAGATAGATGTTCTGGAGACAGACATTATTTGTGACCAAATTATCCCTTCACCACCGAAAATATGGACCGACCGCCTTGCTGCACTCGGTTACGAAGTTGCCGACTTCAAAAACGACGGTGACCCTCACTCTATCGAGCTGCTAATCGGGTCGGATCACTTTTGGCAGCTCACAACTGGCCGCACCACTAGGCTTGAAGGAAAACTGAGGGCTGTTGAAACGGTGGTCGGTTGGACTGTTCAAGGGCCTGTGGAGGGGAGTAACGAATCGTCCCAGTGCACACAAACAGTGGCGCTTCGAACGTCTGTCATAGAAAGAAATGCGGCTGACGTACTTACCAAATTCTGGACACTGGAATCTATTGGTGTAAATGACATCGAGAAAACGGAAGAACCAAATCCTACCATGGAATTTTTCGAAGAAACCATCAAGCGAGTGGATGGTCGTTACGAGGTGGCCCTTCCTTGGAAGCCCGTAACATCACTGCACCACAATAAGGAGATTGCCATGAAGCGTCTGCATCACTTGACAAGGCGCCTTCAAAACGACCCAGACTTGTGTCAAGATTACGACTCAGTGATCAGACACTACGATCAACTGGGGATAGCGGAACTCGTCGAAGACAGCATCAATGAAGCCGATACTCTCTATTATATGCCACACCAGGCGGTGATACGCGACTCCCACAAGCTTCGAGTGGTTTTCGATGCCTCTTCACACGGTAACTCAGCAAAGTCACTCAACGACAACTTGGAGAGTGGACCGAACTTGACAGCAGATTTAGTTGGTTTACTCCTGAACTTTCGCCGACACCGAGTGGCGCTGGTTGCTGACATCGAACAAGCGTTTTTGCAGGTTGGTGTGAGACCTGCGGACCGAGATGCATTGCGGTTTTTGTGGTTTCAGGCAACACCTAAACCTGGCGAACCACTCCCGCCGATTGCAACTTGGCGCATGACTCGGGTTCCTTTCGGAACGACGGCTAGCCCATTTCTGCTCTCCGCAACGCTCCAACACCACTTGAGGAAATGTGAAGAGCAATACCCTCAAACCGCAAGTCGGCTCAAGAACAGTCTTTACGTGGACGACTTGCTAACGGGAGCTGAAAGCGAAGAAGCAGCATTGAGGCTGTACAACGAGGCAACCGAAATATTTGAAGCTGCGGAAATGAAACTGCACAAATGGTCATCTAACAGCGAAAAGCTGCGCCAGCAATTCCAGAGAGACTCCCGAGGCGCCATACATCTCGGCTATTTGTCGGGAGTGCTGAAGGTTTTGGGACTGACGTGGGATCCATGTGCTGACCGCTTAACGTTCTCTCCGTGCACGGATCGCATTCAGGATGTCGAACACCCCACAAAAAGGTCCATGCTGCAAACAACGGCGCGGATATATGACCCACTGGGGTGGCTGTCTCCCTTTATCGTACGCGCCAAAGTCCTCTTTCAACAGCTGTGGCGCAGAAATATCGACTGGGACGACACTCTACCTGACGACATCGCGGCAGCCTGGAGAGAGTGGCTAGACGGAATCCTTCATCTGCACGATGTTCAAGTACCCCGGTATTACGGGTCACAAACGAACGGAGGGATGACGACCTGCCTTCACATTTTCGCCGATGCAAGTCCAGTGGCATACGGAGCGGTCGCCTACCTCACTCTGAAGGGTGACAACGGGACAAGTTCGACCATTCTGATGAGCAAATCAAGGGTTGCGCCAGTCAAGGAAATTACTCTGGCGAGATTGGAACTAATGGCATGCCTGCTGGCGGCTCGATTATGTCGCTACATTTTGGATACCCTCGAAGAGCAGCCCTCGAACATCTGCCTGTGGACGGATTCAACAATCGCGCTCCATTGGATCCTGGGTAATGCCGACCGCTGGCAGCAGTTCGTGCGCAACCGCGTCACTGAAATTCAGCATCTCACGGACGGGTTCGCATGGAGACATTGCCCCGGAAAAGAAAACCCAGCGGATCTTCTGACACGCGGAATACCAGCTGCGCAGCTGGCGACAAACGAGCTCTGGTGGAACGGAGCGCCATGGATTTGCCAGGGAGAGATGGATTGGCCCCGATTGATTCCAGAGGCGACATTTAACGAAGCTGAGCTAGAGCTACGAAAGGGAACCAGTGCATTGCCGGCTACGACATCGCCACCTGCTGGTTCGGCCATAATCGACCTGAAACAATACGGCAAACTCTCAAAGTTGATCAGAGTGACAGCGTGGATTTTTCGGTTCATCGCAAGAACGAAACGCCAAAGCCGAGAATTGGGATCCCTCACATCGGACGAGCTGAATAAAGCGGAACAATATTGGATACTTTGTGAACAGAGAGAAGGATTTCCAAGAGAAGTTGCGTGTGTCGCCAACGGAACGCGAATTCCACCTGACTCACCTTTGAGAAATGTTTCACTGATGATTGACAGTGATGGAGTTTTAAGAGTTGACGGAAGGCTGCAGCGTAGCCAACTAGACTACAACGAGAAGCATCCCGCTGTATTACCTAAGAAGAGCAACCTGGCCGAGCTTCTCGTCTTGCAGTGTCACCGACAGGTGTTGCACGGAGGAATACGGGACACACTGACGCAACTGAGGGAGCGGTTTTGGGTGATCGGGGCGAGGCAGCTGGTAAAGAGAGCCTTAAAGGCGTGCGTAACGTGTCAGCGTTTCCATTCAAGGCCAACGAGCCAAGTGACCGCTCCTCTTCCAAGCGATCGCATCACCCAGGCTTCTCCTTTCGAAGTGACCGGTGTCGACTTTGCTGGCCCTCTTCTCGTCAAGGGGGCAACGACGACGAAGTCGTACATTGCTCTCTTCACATGTGGTGTCACCCGGGCAATACACCTCGAGTTGGTGAGTGACATGTCGGCTGCTTCATTTTTGCTTGCTTTCCGCCGATTCATATCTCGACGAGGACTACCGAGCACTATTTATAGTGACAACGCGCTCACGTTCAAGAAGACAAGTAGGGATCTGGCCACACTCTGGACAGTTATCAGAAACGAAGAGGTTAAGAACTTCGTCGCCAACTCTCGCATACAATGGAAGTTCATTGTGGAGCGCGCGCCGTGGTGGGGCGGATTTTATGAGCGCTTGGTTGGACTCACTAAACAGGCTTTGAGGAAAACGCTGGGAACGAGCAGTCTCGGATTTGAAGAGCTCAGCACAACGCTAAGTGAAGTGGAGGCCATGTTAAATTCGCGCCCCCTAACACATGTCTATACCGAACCCAACGAGCCAGAACCGCTTTGTCCAGCCCTATTTTTGACGGGAAGACGGCTGACGTCGCTGCCTAATCTACAACGCCAGGAGATCGCAGCCCTTTCCTCTTCCCACCTTCAAGAAATTTTGTCCAATCGAAGTAAACTGCTGAACCAGTTCTGGAAAAGATGGACAAATGAATACTTGAAAGAGCTACGGAGCTATCAGCTAAAAGGAAAAACGTCAAGGGAGCTGAAAGCTGGCGATTTGGTACTGCTCAGTGAATCGATGCTACCAAGGCAGATGTGGAAGATGGGAGCCGTTGAATCAACATTTCCTGGCCGCGACGGCAAGATTAGGTCGTGCCATGTACGAATGCCCGGAGGAACAGTGCTTCGACGACCCGTTCAACTACTGCACCCGGTTGAGCTGTATAGCTAAAGGCAAATGACGGCGTCATTTCGGGGGGGAATGTGTTGAAAACGAAATTCCGAGAAGAGGCAGAAGAGGGCAGAATGTTTGTATACGGTCCCCAGCCCGGAGAAAAAGGCCTCTCGGGCGAGCTCGGAACGCGCCCCCCTGGCTGTAACCTGACACCGCCGGGCAGCTGCGGGTGAAGAGAACGAGGGCACCGGACAGCGCTGTGACCACCGGGAGAGAAGGGAAGACGAAGACGACGCGGTGACGGGCAGTCGCAAATCGCCCTCCGTGCCGAGAAGAAGCATTCAACTCATTGTGTATTCGCGCCGCGTTTTTTCTTGCTCTAATTAAACAGTTATTTTTGTTATCAAACGGACGCATCAGTCTTTCATTTCTTAACGAACGTGAACGACAGCCGTTAACTACTTAATCTAAAATTGTAGTTAATACCTACTGTGTTAACTTATAACTGGAATCGCCTCGACACATCATTTTTAATCGAAAACTGGTGAAAAAAATGCCCATGGATCAAGAAAAAAATACAAGTTCTCTTTTTAAAATTACCCAACCGCGATTTCTAAGCATCGTTGTGCTATTCTGAAAACGGAGGAGCAAAAGTTAATTCACTGTAAGCAAGTGCTATACGCGTTTTAGTACGCAATATCAATTCCAGCAAACTAACATGACAGGTGGATGTGAAAGAACCACAGGTGGTCAAAATTAATCGGGGGTCTATACGGTGCGTCTCATAATCATATTGTTGTTTTGGCACGTAAGATCCCAGAAATGATAATTATTAGCTTTTTACTGTCTATGTACTAGCACAGGAATTCATTAAAATGCACTGAGGCTATGTTAGTGGACTTAGTACCTTGTCTCGGCCGCTGTACATAATGCTTTTTTGCGGCAGTTTTATAGCAAATAGACAGGACTCATTGTTTATTTTAATGCGGTTGATTAAAAGTCTTGTGCTACGTCCCCAAGCACACATAACCCGGCAGTAGGGTATGGTACTTTAGTGTCCCATTTTTTGATAATTCATCGTGAAACACAGGTGCTCACCGGTACCAGTCGTGCATCTCGAATGTAGGGGCTATAAATACCCCGGGAGTCGAGTAGTAAGTGCTGTCGCGTAGTGAACTTGTTGCATCTGTGTATTCTTCTAGTTCATGACACTCGGAAGAGTACCCGAAGTTGTATCGCAGTGTGACATCATGAATTTGATCACTGTTAATATTGTGGCAAAATGAACACGTTAGTATCGGTTACTACCTTTTTTTTACCTTTATTTTACTACCTATGGTTAGTAACGGCTAGGGTAGTAACAGTTACTAATTGCTGTTAGTAACGGCAAAGGTAGTAATAGTTACCACCCTTGCCGTTACTAGCTGCACTTACTAACAGGGTTGTAACATATGTGACAAGCCGTTACAACCCCAAAGTTAGCAAGCACTACTACCTTTTTTTTAAGAGTGTACTCCTCCGGAAACAAGAGGGCCGCCGCGTTTCCTCTCCGCTTGGGCCATGATCGTTGGCTGCCCTCGCACGCTTCCACTCGCACATAGAACAAACGACACGAGGGGCGATGCTTAAGACTTTATAAGGAACCTCACGCCAACGGCAGTAATGCGCCTCGAGTGCCCCTATAATTGCTATCCCAAGAATTCAACCAGCTCCGCTTCGCGGACACCGATGAAACAGCGAATCTGGTGGCGTTCCCTTCGTTATAGGCTAGCGCATTTCTACGTTTTGTCGGTGTTTCAGATGTGCTGTATCACTGCTCTTTATTAACCACTCTTTTTTGTTAAGTTTTAAGGTGACAGTATAGCCACTACCTTTTATAACCACGAAGTATCACCTGACAGTGTTGTGACTGCGGTAACGCGCATGCCACTTGTTGGGCTAACTGTTGCCTTCTTTCTTTTTAGTGAAAGTTGTGTGCAGTGGGATTCACCCAATTTCTGTGGCACGTAGTACATACGCGTTTATGATGATGGTAGTTTTCTGATAGGCCGCACAGATGCCTGTGGCACATACCCGTTTGTTGGGTTAACTGCTGCCTTCATTTTTAGTGGACCAGTGGTGAGTGGTGGGATTTACCCAATGTGTGTGGCGCATACCCGTTTATGATGCCCACGAGCGTTACCACGGATCTCGGACATGAAAGGCCCGATAGAGAACAAGCTTCTCTGCTAATAACAGTGAGCGGTAAAGAGTCAAAGTATAGGTGTTTCCTCACGGAACCCCTATAGCCCTCTCGCGGATACAGCGAGCACTAAACACCATCCCGATGAGAGCCGTTGATACAGGCTTTCGCGGCACTCGTAAATGGCGAGCGGTGATGTTTACGAGCGGGCTTCCGCGCAATCGCACCACCACCGCAGCGAGAAAACAAACGCGTAAATTACGGGCGTGCATAATGCACACGCCAGCGGCGTGAGAGAAAGGAGAGGGACCTACACGCATGAGTGTCTTGCAAGCGCTGTACCTTTCGTGTATGTATGTATGTATGTATGTATGTATGTATGTATGTATGTATGTATGTATGTATGTATGTATGTATGTATGTATGTATGTATGTATGTATGTATGTATGTATGTATGTATGTATGTATGTGGGCACGTGCGTGTACTATTTTTATTATCACTTGCGCACAACATATGCACGAAAATAAACAGAGAAAGAGCTAAACGATGAGGACGGCACTTCAAACGTTAACCACACCTCATGCGGAAATCAATCAATCAATCAATCAATCAATCAATCAATCAATCAATCAATCAATCAATCAATCAATCAATCAAATCAATCCAATCTGTCTGTCTCTATCACTCCAAAAATTCTTAAACGCATCACAAATTAGCCTTAATGCACGCCCTTACAGTTGTGCCGGGAATACTGAGGCACACGGTGCATTCAACAAAGCGACCTCCCCCCGACAGGGTTCCGAACCCGCAACCTAGCGTAACGGGAGAACCCCGTGTCTGAACGGAGGCGCCACGCTTCTCGAGGATCATGGTCGTAAACGACATGGCAGCGCTGGGCGAACGGGAATATAGGTGTAGTATAAGAAAGAAACATTCAGCAAAAACCAGACGCCCAATCGAACGGGAGGAATAAGGCGAAGAAAACGGTCGGTCCTTACGCGCCCTTATTCGCGCAATCGCTTTCTTATTTTATGCCGCTCGACGTGACTTACAACTGTTGAGCTCGACACAAAGTTATACTCTTGCCCGCGCATTGGCTACAGAGCAGAGATCTCGCACGGGCCATAAATCTTGGCAACAGCGTATACGTGGGGAGGCAGGCGGACACAGTATACAGAGAGAGAGAGAGAGAGAGAGAGGAGAGGGAGGGAGGGAGAGTTCCGAAGTTATCCGCATTAGGACTAATTGAAAAAGCAGGACGGGGTGCCTTCTTTACTGACTAAATATAACACGGGACAACAATGGATCTTCACGCACTTTCAAAACTGAGTGCAAAAGCTTACTAAACACGTCAGCTCCTTCAGACGCACCGAAAACGAAAGGCCGCGGCGACGCGATCGTCAGCCGGCTTCGAATCGCGCC
Organism: Rhipicephalus sanguineus; assembly: GCF_013339695.2. Classification (NCBI taxonomy): domain Eukaryota; kingdom Metazoa; phylum Arthropoda; class Arachnida; order Ixodida; family Ixodidae; genus Rhipicephalus; species Rhipicephalus sanguineus. The sequence continues at coordinate 72,721,764 of NC_051180.1, read as the reverse complement.
CTTTCGGAAGGACAAACGTCCTTCTCCGTCAATTCGTTTATACAAAGGAAACTTCACAAACGACAACTGTGACAATATACCACTCGGCTGGAGGAAGATATGCTATCGTATGAGCTGGAACAATGAAACTGCCTTTTAAAGGTCACAGACCCGCCACGGTGGTCTAGTGGTTATGGTGCTCGACTCCCGGCTCGAATCCCGGCCGCGGCGGCCACATTTCGATGGAGGCGAGATGCTAGAGGCCCGTGTGCTTAGATTTAGGTGCACGTTAAAGAACACCAGATGGTCAAAATTTCCGGAGCCCTCTACTATACGGTGTCCCTCATAACGGTATCGTGGTTTTGGGACGTAAAACCCCATTTCATTATTTTAAAGGTCAAAGTGGCTAAATGCAGCTGGCATGCGCAAAAGCGTTCATGACACTAAATGCTCAAACGCATAGGTATCTCATACATCCAGTACGTCACGTTCATACCAGTATATTACAGGTGATCGTTGAATAAACAAAAATTCGGTGTTCCAGCTCACATTGCTCACGACACGTTAGCAGATTATCATTGTTGAAATGATAACGCGAATGCCAACACTCAATAGAGTGTGAGTGTGCGTGCACGCTTTAAACTATATCAAAGCAGTACACGTATAAGCGACCCTTGAGCGAAATATCGCGCCGGTTCGCTATCGTCATCGACTGTCTGCTGTCTCGCTTTTGAATATCCCGACCTTCCGCCGATCGAGTCTGCGGCGCTCGCCGTCAGAATTTGTCAAGTGTGCTTAAAAGGCATTTGTCGAAGACATACAGCGAAGTCGTAAACAGCCGCGTGAGAGAGGAAGGAGGGAGACAGATCGTCTAGACGGCGAAGAATGCGTGTCGCAATCACTGATGCAGAAAAAAAAAAAAAGTTCCCGCTCCAGATGCGCGTCATACGGCAGACAAGACCCAGCCAGGCAGCCTGCGAAGACGTATCGCGCGCAGACCGCGCAAGTGTCGAGCCGCATGCACCGTCTAGACACGCTCGTATAAACAAGAACTTTCCGATCGGCAATTGATCGAACGAGTAAATGTATCGGAGAAGGCGGAACCACGTTTGTCGCCCGCCGCCGTCTTCTCGAGCGCTGACGGCGATTAATCGAAGGGGGATCCTGTACCCGAAGGTCCAACGATACTATAATAATTTTTGGGTACATTATACGTCCCAAAACCACGTATACGATTATGAGGGAACGCCGTAGTGGAGGGATCCGGAAATTTCGATCAGCTGGTGTTCTTTAACATGCACCCAAATCTGAGCCTACGGGCCTCTACAGCATTTCGCCTCCATCGAAATGCGGCCGCCGCGGTCGGGATTCGATCCCGCGACCTTCGGGCCAGCAGTCGAGCACCATAACTACCGTGGCGGGTCCGTTTAACGACACCAAAGCAGAAACGTGGGAAACTCGGTACGGAATCGTAATTTACGGGGAACGCGTAAAAGAGGAAGACACAGAGAGGAACACAAGCGCTCACTTTCGACTTAATGAATTCCGAGTCCAGCAATACGGCATGTTTAATGATTAACGGCACGAAATGCCCAACGGGAAAGGAAAGACGAACCGAGACGGAACGTTCGCGGAGATGGAATGTCCGCAGAGAATAACTAATGCCCAAGCGTGATTGAATGATCCCACCAAGACTGAAGGTCCGATGCAGACGCAATGTCGAAATTTAACTGAATGTCCAGATGCCGATCAATGTTCAATGAAAATTATAATAATAATGATAATTGTTGTTGTTTGCAACGTTCCAAAACCACGGTATGATATGAGGGACGCCGTAGTGGAGGCCTCCGGAAATTTCGACTGGGACTCGATACCGCGACCTGCGGGTCAGCAGTTGAGCACCATAACCACTACACCCCCGTGGCGGCTATGTCCAATGAATATGAATGTCTTAACAATACTAAGTTTCACTCCGTATGAGGAGAGCTATGTGCATAGACGTCCGCAGGGGGCTGCAAAAGGGCACGATACTATATGATACCATGACCATCTAATTGCTTTCCTTTGCCTTAATCCTGTTCCCTAAATGCAGAGTAGCGTGAATACTTACGCTGGCAGAATTTTCTGCATTTCAATCAAGAGCTTCATTTCTAAATTCCTTTCTTTCTTTGAGCACCTTACTATTGCGACAGCGCGGAAGAGGACGAAGCAGGAGATACAATTAAGGCTTCACCTAAGTGACGCAAACACTGGCAGCGGATTCGTTGCGAAACCAGCGCGCGCGCCGTAAAGGAAACGATTACAACCGCCAATCCGCGGCGGCGGCCCAAATGAAAAGGAGGAAGGAAGCAAATAGAAAAGCCGGAGAAGGGTGAACCCCCGTCCCCTTCACTTCTTCTCTCATGCGTTCACACGCCGTTCTTTTTTTCAGTACCATGGTTGTCATGGTGACGGCGTTCCGAATAGCATATTCAACGTAACAGCGCGCACGTTTTCCCGCTCTCAAAAGAGCGCGAGCGAGCAAGCGCCGCTCGCAGGCACTCACCGCCTCCCACCCTCACCTGCATGCCCTTTCGAAGAAATACAGCTAAACCTCGATATAACGAAGCCGGCAATTTAACTTCGATATATCGAAACTTCGTTGAATTAGAATTCGACCTTTGAAAACAAAGTATGGTCGCCAAAGCCTTCTCTTTCTTTCTTTTTTTTTCTTTTTTCCATGGGATGTACCGGAAGAATACTTGAATGACACAGTAGTACACAAAGCTAACTTCAATAACGAGAAAAAAAAAGAGCGATTTTCTTGAAACTGAGACCTGGCAACAGTGGTTTGATGCTGCGCCGGCGAATCATGTCATGATATCTATAAACGTTGGTCATGATAGCGAATCATGATAGCGATGCTCATGCGTCCTCTAAGTTTTCTTCTCCACCTTTGTGCAAAAATAACTAAACGGAAAATGGGATAGCCCGCACCACCAGTGGGCATAATGGGCTTAAGCCCGTCTTAGATAAAACTGACAGGGGGAAATGCCAAAAAGAACATTGAAAAAAAAAATTATTGAAAAAATAAAGGAAACACACATCGAAAGGAATATTTTAGTGAGAGAGTTACTGGCGAGACAAAGATAAGATGCTTAGCATGTGCTAGCGATGGAAAATTCGTGACCGACGTTCCGACTAGCGGACTCTCGTGCTTAGAACTGCAGCACATTCTGGGCCCATGGCAAAACAGCACCTGTGCGTTAAGCGCAACGAAAGCGCTGCTGACTTTCTTGCGGGCCACAAGCCTGACCGAAACTTTGTAAACAGTGTAGTCTATGTATGTATGTGTGGTTAGAAGTGTATATATCATAATCATCACCCTGGAGCACCTGGAGTAGCATGTCAGGCGAATAGCCAGGCAAACATCTCCACCTTTTCATTAAAACATTTCTCTCTCTCTCTCTCTCTTCTTCAAGGCTGCAGCTAACTGCAGCTGAACGGAACATGAGCATGTGCAAGTGCGACACACAGCGACGAGCGCGCGCGAAAAGCTGGCATACACCACATCGCGCGCTGCCATCACGATGCGGAGGGCGCGAGAGAGGGGAACGGTTTTCCCCGGAACCCCCCCAACTGCGCTCTTCTTCTTCCCGTTCGGCCGCCCTTCCGCGCTTCTGGGAAAACAGTGACGCAAGGAAGGACAGGAATGCCAGAGGCGGCGGGCTCCCTTGGCCCTTCGCTGCTGCGGCCCGGCGTAAATATCAGGGCGCCGCAGCGTCGCCCCTGACACCCGGCTCTCTCCATCCACTCTTCCCTGCAACGAACGACCCAAGGGCGCGCGTGCATGCGCACCAACACCGCCGCGCAAGCGCTCACTCGGCCCTTACGAAAGAAGAGCCCATATACCGCGTAGCAATATCATCGATCGGAGAACCACAATCTCTACAAAACGTGCGCAACCACCACATTTCCGTTCCTTCGATCGACTTTATGCGCTCGCGCGTTCTTGAAGAAGCACTGAAGAGAAGCGCTAAAAACGGGTTACGATACTGATTGCCGGAAGAAAGAAAATAAGATTACAGCAGATGTAGACTGGTGTCGGTTATCGTTGCCAATGCGAATAGCATAAAGGTGGCACCGTCAGGGCTGTGAAAACGCGCGCCGACTTGCAGGAAGGAAAATCCTGAGATCGGCGTTGTAGAAAACACGACAAGGGTCTGAAGGCGCGACTTTCGTAAATGCGTTCCGTAAATGCCTGATTCCGACTAATGAGGAATGCGCCTGTCTCGTGTGAAAGTAACGGCTTCTGCACTACATAAGCCCAGAGTTGAAATCCCGCCGTAGGAACAGTGTTAAAACTTTAAGGCGAAAGTCTTAAGTGTCTGGTTGCCCGGTGACCATATAGGTCGGCAAACTCACTCATGAGTCGACTCACTCGGACTCAGATCGACCCGTGAGTCTGAGTCTCAGTGAGTCCAAGTGAATTATATTTTGGTGAGTCTGAGTCCGAGTGAGCCCGATTAAGAAAAATTATAGCGAGTCTTGAGTCCGAGTGAGTCCGGTTGAGCAAAAGTTTGGCGAGTCTGAGTCCGAGTGAGCCCTAAGGGTAAGATATGTTTCGTGAGTGAGCCTGAGTGACCTCCACATTTTTTGCCGACCTATGCCGGCGACCACGACCGAAACGCGACAGGCACAAAAAGTGGCACGAAAACTCACGTGACCTTCTTCGAGCGAGAGGTGTCGTGTGGAGAGGAAACGAGCGGCGGACAGAAAAACACGTGACCTATACGCAACTAATGACGGCTTGTGAGTGATGACGTCACAGATTCCCAGAAGTTATGACATCATGACATACCGTATCATCACATGACACCATCCCTTGGTCAAATGTGGGCCGATGCCGGAGGTAGTGCAATGCCACACCACGTGAGGTGCAAAAAGCTTTTGGGGGGAGGGGGGAGACTATCTCCTCAGATTGCCAAAGTAATTTAGTGTGTGTGGCAGTGTGTTTCACACATTGCGGCTCGTTATGCCTTGCAATGTGGTCCCCCATTGTATGACTTGATCCATTACCAAATGTGTAGCAGGATTTCGACTATCTGTTCATCCGGTGTACGTGTACGTGCACAGCACTGAGGTCACTCGTGAGTGTGTGACGTCCCACAGGAAGTTCGGTCGTCCACCAATCCGGAATCCACCGTGCTAGCTAACGAAATGTTATTCGCATTAAAAATTTTTGCTAAGCAGCTGGTGCCATTGGATCGATATTGATGAATAAAGACAGTTAGTGTTTTCCAATTAATGCCAGCGCTGACGACAGTACTTTGACAGCTAAAAACACAGCTTTTGAGATCGACTAATGGAACATCAAGAAATTGCCCTTGGGCGGGAGGGGGTATTTACACTCGATACGCATTTGTACTCCCGTGACGTCAACTGCTCGCTACAGCCACTGGCTGAAAAGACGAATGTGGGCAAATAGCTTCCGTAAACAAAGCAGAACAAATGCGAGAGAACGCGACTCTGCAATCTGTCATGGAGGGCCGTTATGATTCTGTTCGTAATTCTCGCAACGCGCGCCCCCCTGTTTGAACAGGCAAATGCACAACTTAGGCAATGCAAGGGAAGTATACCTTTCGTTGCATCGGCGCTTCACTAGCGGCTGCAGAAATCGATCAAACGCGCGGCAAACAATGATTACCTAACTCTGTTCACGAATACATTAGGTAACGTTTCATACTGGTTCTCTTTGGGACTCACGTTGTCATCGAAGAACCAAAGTTGGTCGGTACAGGTTAATCCCAAACGAACATCGCCGGCTACCTATTAAAAACCGCTCTTTTTCCAACAAAAAGGTATTACCAGAGTAACACCCAGTGATACAGTGACGGGGCTTGAGGACGACTACCTCGAAGTTACTATAGTACATAGTTCCCGGGATTCCTTCTAAGGCGCCTCGTCCATCAACACATTTTTCCCCGTGCCGCACCTCCGGCAAACGAGGAAGCAACAGACGCCACAAAGTCTTGATTCAAACAATCGGGGCGCTGTCGTAACCGCGCCTCGAATACGCAACCGAATGTACTAAGCCAGCATGCAGGAGTGCCCCTAGCGTCAGGATACAGGAACACTCGAACACATATTAAGAACGTAGGTTTAGCCAACAACAATCCCCGATGTAGTATACGTATAGGAAAGCCGAGCTAAATTATATGAATTTATCGTGGAGTAGCGAAAAAAAAAAACAAAAAAAACGGGGACAGAGGCTAGATAGACGATATATACAGGCGCCTGTATCGCGGTGGTGGTGGTGGTGGTGGTGGTAAACATTTTATTCAGGAAATTCACAAGAGAGCTGCTGTGTGCCTGAGTGGCAATCCCTAGTCCGGGACGCCATTGGAGATGGCCGCTGCCCGGGCGCGTGCCGCCAAGGAGGGTTGCGCATCCAAGGTAGAGCAGCCGAGCAGGTACTCCTCCCAAGCCTCTCTAGTTGGGATGGGGAAGGGGGATGAGAAAGTTTCCAGCCCAGAGATCTCAAGCTCACCTCAACCAGCGGGCCGCAGTCATTCAATTTAGTCCCGCAAGGGCCGGGGCAGTGAAGAAGGTATACGAGCGGGAAGGGGGGGGGGGGTACAAATTGTCAGCAAATGCTGCCATTTGAAAGAAATTAAACCTTTCTTATATTCATTTACAGGTCATTTTTGATGGAAATTTGGTTCCAGGATTCCAACAACATGTCAACAACGATCTTCAAAATGACTAAAATCTGGACGCCGATTCTGAAATATATTTTTGTTTCACGGTTATGTTTCAAGCCTCACGAAAACAATGCTTTAGACCAGTCATGCCTGTGTAGCTCACGAACATATACTCATGCCTATTAAGAAAATTTTTAATAATTGTGGGACGAAAATCGTCCTGAGCGTGCCGCAAGCGAGAGTCTCGTGGGCCGCATGCGAACCGCGAGTCGCGTGTTTGAGACCCCTGCTCTAGCCTGTGTTTTTTAGAGCGCAGCTCTTAGGCACCCGTTCGTGCATTGAGCGGCGTCGCCGTTCGCTGGCGTCGGCGGCGTAACCGACACAGCGAACGAGCACGAAAAAAATCACAGCATATCCACGGAGTGAATGATGATGAGTGGGCGAAGCTGCGGAGGTTCATCGGTAAACCGTGAATCTTCCGTGAATTCTGCCCAGTACATCATCACCGACGTGAGATCGGGCGCGTTTATACTAAAGGTTCGATGAGAGTTATGACGACTTGCAGCTCACTTTAATATTACATGTACGCTGTGAATTTTCATTGTTTAGAAAACCATTGCTTTGGAAAACATCTGGCGTCTTTCGTTAAGCAGCTGGCGTCTTTTCGTTTTGCTTTTAGAAAACATCTGGCCTCTTTCGTTGGTTTATTTCATCAATCAACGGCGTTTTGAACAAAATTTTTATTGTTTAATCACGCACAGGAGAAATCTCACCAGGCACCACCTTGGAGGTAAACAATGGCTGCTAATGGGAATGAGAGACAGAAGAATTCGGCTTTTAGTTAACGCGCACGCTGCGAATTTTTTATTGTTCAACAACGCACAGGAGAAATCTCCCACCGGCACCACCTTGGAGGTCAAGATCTGGCACTAGCGTTACGACTGGTTACGCACTACGAGGGACGAACGGGTGCCGCTTTAAGGAGCTTCGCCCCTAAAAGAGCGAACGCGGAGTCTGTTGATATTACGAGCCACTGGCCTCTGACCTCTCTTTCTTCCTCCATCACGCGCGCTGGCCCCTCGGTCGGAGCTCGTGCGCATGCAGGGCTGGAACGTGCACTGCGGCTGGCTTCGCTTGTCGTAACGGGGCTGTCGACGTTTCGCTCGGTTTCGCGATATGTAACGAAAATTACATTGCAACAATTGCGGATGGCCAAAACATCAAACCCAACTGGCATTGCCCCAAAACGAAGCTGCGCTCAGAATTCGCATTAGGCAGTATCGTAATCGCCGGCGAATTTTTGCGCCACTCCACACAGCAATCCCCAACGCCAACAAGACGTTTCACCCCATCCCACCCCTCAGAGAGCGATGGCAGATCTTACTACACAGCCCCGGACTGGAAGACCAGCTGCTGCTGGTGACCAGGCGTCAGGTGGCGAAATCGGCATATTGATTCGCGTGAAATTCGGAAGCACTTCTTCCACCAGGCGCGCGCCCTGAAAAGTTCACTGCATAACTTTTGTCATTCATTCTATTGCACGACTCGATCGAGCATCCTTGTTCCCACAGTTCTTTCTTCCTGGTATCGGGAAGCCAGCATCGCAGCATCAACTGGAGGCTCTGCGAACAAGTCGACGACAACGAGAATCCGGGCACGCGTTCCAGTCCCCCCACCCCCTCCTGTCTCTTCCACCCAGTGCGAGTTCGCCTCCCTCTCGAGGCTTTATCGACAAATCTCTCTCTTCCTCGGATCTGCAAGAGTGCGGGGCTATCCGTTCCCGCCTTCCATTAACCGACAGGTTCCTGCAACGATGCGGCTGCCCTCCTCCCTGCGCACAGAGGGGCGCGCGGAAAATTCCTCCACGCGCGCGCGCGAGTCGATTCTCCACCAGCGGAGGGAATGCTGCCTCGGCCTATACCCACCCGCTCGCGCATGCCTCCGCGACGCGGGGCCACCGATCTTGAATCGAGCACATTCGAAGCATATCCGACTTTTGATGTCACAGTAGGGCTCTCGGGGACAAAATCGTGAACATTACGGAAGAAATTTGGGAGAGTTTGGCAGCTGTACGCTGTTCCTGAACCTGGTCTGTTAGCCCGTATCTTGAATACCGCATTTACTAGAAGAGCCAGTGTAGGAGGGGCTAGATGACTATACATTGTTGAAAATTTGCAGCGCGTTAATTACGACCCACATAAACAAAAAAAAACGACGCAGGAAGAAGCACAAGTGGGCAGGACACTTTTGTCCTGTCAACTTGTGCTTCTTCCCGAGTCGTTTCTTGTGTGTCTTAAAACGAGCGCTGCAAATATTGAACAACCGTATACACCTTTCGGACCACTCAGCGTTCTCGAAAGAAGTGCCGTTTTTGCGGCTAAATCCACGGCTAAATCTTTCGCCTTTATCTGGCTTTTTGACTGATTTCTGACGATATGTGTCAATCCCGAAGGCGGTGCAGTCACATCACGTCAACTACTGTACTACAAGCATACTATCAGCACTCACTCGTTAGCATTGGCAACGCCGGCTAAAGATGGCTACACAATTACTGATGATGGCTGGCGTTGATCAACGTTAATTACGCACTGTTTAACATCGATATTGTATTCGGTCGATATTAGTCTAATATTTGTCAACCAAACCTTTTAACCAGACAGTTACTTTTCGTAACTAAGCAGAAACTCGTCGCCTTAGTCCGTAATGCCACCGCTCGTGCCCCCTGCATAGAACGTCCCTCGCAATTGCCCAGTACCGCACGAAACGAGTCAAACGACCACTACATCTCTACATGCGCCACACGGACGACGGTGGCAAGGCGCTCAACGCCGTCTTCCAGCGCGCGCGTCCTCGCCAAGCGAGCCCCTCCCCCCTTTGTATCCCGTCCATTTCTTTTCTATCTTCATACGTTAGCGCGCACGTGGCGGCGGCCGGGCCCAAGCGGAGCATTCTCGGCCATCGCCACATAGAGGCCACGGTCCACATATCTCTCCCCCCCCCCCTCCCCCTCTCTCTCTCTCTCCCCATACAGACACAGTATATCACCTCACCAGCCATCGGAAGCACCTTCGGGGAGGAAGATGATGCGTGTGAACGAAACTGAGGACGGGGTTAGGAGAGAGAGGTAATATACATTTTTATCACAAAAAAAGAAGGAAGTGGGGAGGGCAGTTGTAAGAGAAGGAGTGTACGAGTACGAGAGGAAACGCTACGGCGCATGAAGGAGGGAAGATGATGGCTTCGAAAGCGAAACACGCATCATCTATTCCTCCTCACCGTTCACGCTATCTTCCCAAATCAGAAAAAAAAAAAAAAAGGCAGTGGCGGCCGCGCAGGGTTGTCGATAGTTGTCGAGAAAGAGACAGAGCAAAAAAGGAAGGAAGGAAGAAGGAGGGGAGAATATATCGCGAACGGCACAGCGCCCATCGAGGGAAACAGGGTTGCCCAAACTCGGGTCGCATGATAGTGTAGCGAGAGAACGCATACGGCGCAGTTCTCAGCCGCTCCTTGCTCTCGCCCACTTTCCTGCCGCGAAAAAACGGAGGAGGAGGAGGCAGTCCGAGCCACCATGGCAGCGGTTTCTACGATATGACCGGATGGAGAGCGCTCACGGCGCTGATCTGCGTATGTGTGCGTATACGCAGCTATACGCTGCACTCGGATGTCCCCCCCCCCCTTGTCCGGAAATTGCGCGCCAAGCCCGAGTGGAGGATATATATCGCGCGCTGTCCCTTCTCCGACGCGTCCCCAAGCGTTTGGTGTTTTACACAACGACCCCGCGCACACAGCCACACCCCTAGCGTCCCACCTTACGGTTCTTCCTGTTATCCCGCGCGCGCGCACACACACACACACACACACACACACACACACACACACACACACACACACACACACACACACACACACACACACACACACACACTCTCTCTATGCGGTATACTTTCGGGGGAAACGCTGGTGGAGGGCGCTCCGTTCACTGGAGGATGATACTGAAACTTTATGAGCCCGTGCGCCAGTGTGGAGCGGAGATAGATTGAGTCAAAAAAATAAAGGAATCATAACGTGCTTTTTTTAAAAACACTTTCTTAAACCCGAATCATCAGGCACTCAAGGCGCTCATACAGCTCTAAGGGGTGAGATTAACGTGAAACACAGCACTTAATGAAAAACAAACAGGAAGTTGCGCTAAACGTTAGAATATGAACCACAAGAGAGCACGCTTCCGAGTCCATTGGCGTAGCCAAGAAAGGGGGTTGGGGGTATTCAAATCCACCTCCCGAAATTTTAAAATTTCGCATGTGTACATATACACATACACACACAAACACACACACTAACATACACAACGCCTCCCCCCTTCCACCCCCCCCCCCCCCCAGAAAAAAAAAAGATCTTAGCAATACGCCCCTGCCGGAGTCATACGCATTCGCTCACACTCATCAGCTATAGCGTACCAAATAAGGCGCGCTCACAACTAAGTGCTCGACAGGGGACATAAAGTTTCATTTCAACGGCTGTCGAGCCTTGCGGAATCGACATCAACCTTAGTCGCTTTCTCGCCATGGGCACAATTCTACGAGGGAGTCGGCCGGATTTCACCAATCCCCGCTCGCATTCTCAAGGCCCTTACATACGGAAGTTCTTCCGCCACCCGGCGGAAGAACTTCATTGCGTAAAGCGGGATATGGGGCTACACAGTTGGTTTTCGTTCATCTTCTGCACAGCGCAGTGAAACTGGGCGCGCTCTCAGCCCCCGTCTATTGCGTTTGTCCGTGTTGTAAACTTGCACCCATTTTCTCTCAAAGCAGCACAAGAGAAATCTTGTTGTGTCGCATGTGGTTAAGCATCACATACGCGCTGCCTGCAATTTCTGCGGGTTTGAGGACACAATAGAGTGCATACGTTCGAGGCCACTGGACCCCCTTCAGTGGTCAGCGCGACCTGCACGCTTTGCGGGTTAATTAGTGTCGGCAGCCTGGATGAGAGAATGCTCTCGGTGGAAAAACTTTCGACTCCTCAAGCTTGTGAGCAACCTCGCATGTTTACGCAGCAAAAGCCTTATCGTGATTTCATAAGTCGAGTGGACCGTAAGGGCGTTTGTAAGTAGTGACTCAGCGCAAACATTCCTCGAGTTGCGAGTATGTTCACAAGGGCTGTCCTCTTTATCATCATTTGTCTCACGTACCCTTCTGTTTTCGTACCATTTTCTTCCCCAATGTAAGGTAGTTAATCGCGTACGTCCTTGGTTGACCTCGCTATCATTCCTCCTAAATTTTATTCTCTCTTTTGTCTACAGCAGCACTTTCGACGTTACTTATGGTGAGGACGGACTGGCATAACGATTTCGCTCGACAACGCGTGCCAACTTATGCCTTGACTGCACGACGCGCAACTATACAGTAAACTGTGCACTGCGAAGCGTTATTAGTGTTTTAGCAAGTCGCGGAAATACGGTAAGGCAGTACGGTAACGTTCCCCCTTTCCCGCTCGTTGTGTTTAACCCGCTCCCAGTTCCAGTGCATCCCCCGAACGACAGGATCCTCGTTAACAATGCGTAGGCTGACAGGCTACAATGAAGCGTGACAACCCCACAGTAATTTTTGAAAAAGGTTTTGTGGTGTTGTAGTGCCTTTAGGGTGGCCCTAGTGCCTTCACCGGCAAAAGCACGAGCGGGAAGGGAGGAGCGCTACCGTACGGCCTTGCCGTATATATTTGCGTACCGTATTTCCGTAACTTGCTAAAACACACTAGAGTCTTTTAGCAAGTTACGGAAATACGGTACGCAAATACGGTAAGGCAGTACGGTACCGCTCCTCCTTTCCCGGTCGTTGAGCGGCCAAAGCACAACCAGTGAGAAAGGAGGAACGCTACCGTACTGCCTTACCGTATTTGCGTACCGTATTTCCGTAACTTGCTAAAAGACTCTACTAACAGAGTCTTTTAGCCATACGATAGCGCTCCTCCTTTCTCGCTCGTTATGTTTTTGCCGGTGAAGGCACCCCATCACCACAAAGGCTTTTTCAAAAATTACTGTGTGGTTGTCACGCCTCATTGTGGCCTGTCAGCCTACGCATTGTTAACGAGGAACCTGTCGTTCGGGGGGCGCACTGTCACTGGAACTGGGAGCGGGTTAAGCACAACGAGCGGGAAAGGAGGAACGTTACCGTACTGCCTTACCGTGTTTGTGTGCCGTATTTCCGTAACCTGCTAAAATACTCTAATAACGCAACACGATCAGTATCCGTTTGTTAGCGTCACTTTTGCTGATAGGAGCAAGGAGATGCGAGCGCTCCTGGGCACGGATAATCAAGCCATCCTGTTCCCTCTTCCCGTGTACGTCTATCAACCAAAGTCGGCTGCTCGACACAGTTGTGCAATACGAACGTAATCGATTTAGCCGAAGTTCTGCATTACACGGAAACTAAAAGTCTGTTACGCATAAATACGCTTCCCCATTCGCGTACGCGCTCTAACCACGCACCTACGTGAATGGTGAAGCAAGACAGCTATTGCTCATTCGGCATCATCGAAAGCAATGGGAAAAAACAGACGTTCGAGGCGATATCACAGTGTAAGTCTCGTCACGTACATTATTACGCCTGCAGGGGATCGGCGATCTTGGTGTCATAAACTATTTCGCGCTCGTTTTCGAATAAATGAGCGTTGGGTCCCGGGCAGTCCGCAGTAACACGCCCGGACACAACACAAACAGCACGGCGCACGCACGCACGTCGCAAATTGAATCTACGCCGCCTCACGAGGAAGGTATACAGTCTGCGGTGCCGTTCAGTGCGGAATCTATTAGCAGGGAACGTGTGGAGCATATATAGTGGCGCGATTGGCGCAAGGACGCAGCAGACTCGCCATGTCGCCCTGACCTCCGGGGCCCTTTGCATACCGATCACAGGAGCCCGCGAACGCGGACCGTGGAGATATGCTGCGAGTCGAATAAAATGGCGGAAAATGCAGCGCCCATCAGTGAGAATCTAAGAAAAAATGAAGAAAGCGAGGGCGACGAGACAAGCTATACGAACTCGTAAGAACCGAAGCATGCGAATGCCTTTCCTTGTATCGCCACGCAACACGCAATAATCGAGTGAACCAACTAGCCCAACGACACGTTTTATGAAACCGGGTGATAAGATCGCCTTGAAGCGAAAATAGCAAACCCTACACTCCAGAGACATTCCGTTCATACCACCGCACCGGCGATTCCTCTGGAAGTGAGGTTGTGCACGGTATGCATTCATATATAGACCAGGGGCCGAATTAACAAAGGTTTTCGTTTGTAGTGCCTGTGATTGGCCGGCCTACCTTGCGTCCAGTGTCGGGATTGGCTGAAATTCCTTGCTCTTAAGGCCCAAACACACGTACGCGTTGCAGCGCGTGACTTTTTGACGCCGCGTCAAAAAGTCACGCGCTGACGCGCTGCAACGCGTACGTGTGTTCAGGCCTTTACGAACGATTCGACGGCGTAAGGCGTTTCTGTGTATGCGAGCACGGAATCTTCATCGCTTGTAGGGGCGGGCGGTCATCTTGGGCTGGGAGTATCGTGTAACGAACGACCGCATAGCTGTCTTTACCGTTTTCTTGTCGCTACAGGTTGCGTCACGGCTCGCCATCAGCTGTGACGTACCTTGTAGCACGCCGCTTCTGAGCTGGCAGCGTCGACTGGTGATGATAGGGTTCACGATAGTGTATGCGCACTCGAAACCCGGGCGCGAGAGTAAAACAATCCGGGGCCGAATTCACAAACCTTTCTATAGTTCGTAAGCGATCTTTGCCAATGGCTGGCCACCTCTGTTGACCTGCATCATGATTGGCTAAAATTTTATCTTATATACGAACAATTCTAGCGCATACGGACAGTTATGAATACAGGCACTGGTCAGAGATCAGTATACGCGTTGCCGATAAGTGTCGATGTTAGCGCGATATGCATTTAGAGAAGTGTCACCGGCTCCTCCTGTCACGCTGCACCGGCGACGTTGTGGCGACAGGTCTCACATGCGGGAATACCTATATCTACCCAACAGATTGCATCACCGCCGTGCCCTCATGCACACGCATCTATAAATCATACGTGCTCTCTATGCTTGGCAAACAGTTGAGGTCGCCTAATACTAGATTAAACGTTTACCGAGAACAAGCAAGAGGTGCCCATATTAAAGTCCCTAGATTTTTCGCACAGGGAAAAATCTAGGGACTTTAGCCCACATCTTCCGCATTCCTTTGCCTTAGCTTCGAAATCGGGTGGACCTGATTCCCACCGCATTTCCACCTGTTCAATGCAGACGGCTTAGCGGATTTGCCAACTTTTCCGCATATGGATTGGGTAACTTTCGAAGAATATTATACACTTATATTCTCGCGCAACTTACATGTTGGCGTCGCGACAGCAGATGACTTTTATGCACGTTTCCATAAAAGCCCGTCGTTACGCATACATAATATACAGGGTGTCCTAAATATCACGCAGCACGTTTAAAAAAAAAAAAAAAGATGAACGTCGTTACGCGAAGCACACCTAGTGCATATTGTTCGGAGTATACAGTAGCAGCCACTGCCAAGTTTTTCGTTAATGAGGTTTAGTCAATTAGTCCTAATTATCTTTCTAACTCGACAAGTACTCGCCCAAACCTTAAAATGTCAATGAGGCATATGCAGGCATGCTCAAGTTACATCTAACTGCGCTATTTTCAGCAACTTACTAATTACGTGCTCTTTTTTTTCCGGCTGATAAAGAAAGCACGCGAAATATGAAAAATGACACGTGACTACGCTCCCACCCGCAAAAGGTGGGAGCGTAGTCTTGACTACACTGTAAAAAATAGCTGTTAAATAACACAAAAAAGAAGAAGATTTTCTGTTTTAGGTACTGAAATGTTCTTGAACTGAAAAATAACAGAAATTTCTTTCTTTAGAAGACAGGCTTTTTCTGTTAGCGCTATATATGCACTTTTTCTTGGATTTGACAGAAAATGTCTACGCAAGAAACATGGATGTTGTTGAATTTCACAGAAATGCTGAATGTTGAAAATTATTTGTTTTTAGGGTCATTTTGCCTTTGTAAGTCATTTCACGAATACCTCTGTAGAAGATGTGCTTCAATACAGGGCTATTGCAACAAGACACGCGTTCGCACACCTCAGTCGGTAAAGAGATGCTTTGGAACGACATGGTACACGGTGCGCAGCGGAGAAACTCAGACGAATTTTTGTCATCGTGAGGCTCTTTACTCGGCACTCCTCTATTAGGATGCATGCGGCCTATGCAGCCGATTCCATGTCCTTGGGTTCAGAATCCGAATGCCACAGCTGCTAAGCCACCGAGAGTTGACCCATAAAGTGTTTGCACATACGCGCTATTTCGCCTTTTATAGCCGACACACGAAAGGAGGGAAATTTAATAGGCCCTACACGACCAAGAGGTCGAAATTTAGTTGTGGTGTAGCAGTTGTGCACGAGTCTACACCGAACACGTAGCAGTGAAAATTTTTTGAAATGGTCTTGTAATAGCGTATTTACACAGGTTTGATGATCCAAAAGAGGCCCTCGCTCGTCTCGCTCTTTCCTTCGCTTTGTTCCGTTCGCCCCGCCACGGTGTTCTAGTGGTTATGGCGCTCGACTGCTGACCCGAAGGTCGCGGGATCAAATCCCGGCCGCGGCGGCTGCATTTTCGATGAAGGCGAAAATGTTTGAGGCCCGTGTACATATATTTAGGAGCACGTTATAGAACCCCAGGTGGTCGAAATTTCCGGAGTCCTCCACTACGGCGTCTCTCATAATCATTTGGTGGTTTTGGGACGTTAAACCCCATATATTATATTATTTTGTTCCGTTCGCCGGCTCCTCTCTCCTGCTGGCCTCCTCATCATGCGCGGAGGAAGAGCAGCGAGCGCACATGCTTGCGTGCAGATAAGCAGGTTTTTTTTGTGGATGACATGAGTAGACGCGAATGTTGACACCACGGAAAAGGCTGAGGATCTGAGGAATATCCGAAAGGCCCGGAGAGGAGAAGGGATTGCTCCTGTGAATTCGTGGGGCGCCCGCGGCTCGTTGCGCTGCCACGTTTGGCATTGTTGATCGGGACGGTAATCTAAACAAGATATGTGTGCGCTTACTTGAAATGTTCAAAAGCATAATCGCAGGTGTTGTTTAAGGGCCCTTAAAGGGCTTGTTTTATTAGACACAACATTATGACAACCAAAAGAAAATCAAGCTAAGGAAAGTGTAGGTGACGTTATTCGTAGTAATTATGATATAAATGTGAGGAAAATGAAGTGGACGAGACGACAATTTGCTGCCGGCGGGAACCGAACCTGTAACCTTCCAATACCGCGTGCGATGTCCTACCATATATATACATGAATAAAAAGGAAGACACACGTCGAAAAACAGAATGGCTTCTTGATGTTTCGGCCGTGGGACCGGCGTTCGTCAGAATATCAGAAGTGACAGTGGTGCAGAGGCGTAGCCAAGAGGGGGGGGGGGGGGGGGGGTTCAAACCCCCCTCCCGAAAATTTTCAATTTTGCTTGCGTATATATACACGCACACATACAAACGCACGCACGAACATACATAAGGTATGGTTGAACCCCCCCCCCCCCCCCCAAAAAAAAAAAAAAAAAAAATCTGGCTACGCTCCTGCAGTGGTGCTACAGCATATAAGCGGATACGTTTAGATTACAATGATCACGTGAGCGCAGACATCATAAAAGCCTTTTATGATGTCTGCGCTCACGTGATCATTTTAATCGAAATCATTTCGAACTGTAATCGAACTGCAGCGAGAGCAAACCGGGCGTTTCCTCTCGTTTCATCAATGAGCCCGGCGGCGCACGGCATCAAGTAAACACGGCCTATACCCCGTTTCCCCAGTGTGGCATCTGATGCCACACTGGGGAAGCAAGCGAAATTTCTTGCATGCTGCTGAACAAACAAATAGCTCAATGAGTTTAGGCTGTTTTAGAATAGCGTACGAAAAGCTTTGCGTTTGCGTTTGTCGCCACTTTCCTTTTGTGGGCCCCCATTAAGTGACAGATATAGGGAGCTTTCGAATAGCGTACACAAAGCTTTGCGTTGACTTTCGGCGCGACTGCGCATGCGTCGTACACTAACCGCTTGCGGGCTCCCGTTAAAGTAGGGAGCTTTCGAATAGCGTACGCTAAGTTAGCGTTTGCGGCCCGCTGTTTCCGCACTTAACGGGAGCCCGCAAGCGGTTAGCGTACGACGCATGCGCAGTTACGCGGAAAGCTTTGCGTACGCTATTCGAAAACTGCCTAGTGACGGAAATAGCGGGCCGCAAACGCTAACTCAGCGTACGCTATTCGAAAGCTCCCTATTTCTATCACTTAAAGGGAGCCCGTAAGAGGTTAGCGTACGACACATGAGCAGTGACGTGAAACGCTAACGCAAAGCGTTGCGTACGCTTTGCGTCCGCAACGACCGCAAACTTAGCGTACACCATTCTAAAACTCTCTATTACCACCCGCAATGCAAAGCTGCACGAAGCATTTTCATTTTATTGCTCAGCGGTGAAACGAACAAAGAAAGTTCTTTCTTTGTTCGTTTCACCGCTGAGTAATAAATGAAAATGCTTCGTGCCGTATAAATAAACAAACCCCGTTATTTAAACAGTTGTCAGTAGGTTGTTGTGCATAGTTTTTAACGTCTCTCTTTTCGTAACGTGACCTCCGCAATCAGTTCCGGCTGCGCGATGACGGAATGAATCGCGGAGGCCAAGTACGCGACGCGCGGACTTGGACGTGATGCTGACCTAACTGTGTGCATAGCTTCCACAGCGTTGTACTTGATGTATGAAACGGAGTATAAAATCCTCAGTGAGCGACTACGACAGTCACGATATACCAACGGCGCAACGTAGCAAGACTAACCTCTTTCATACAGGCGTCGTGCACACCAGTTCGTTACGCACATTCAATATAAGGAAGAAACCGAAACAAGCCGAAAGCGAAACTGAACTATTTTGCGGACGCAGCGGAGTGACACAACGTTCACAATGCGGAGGTTTAATTTCGCCGCTTAGCGCACTTTATGAATTGCGTATTGCGTCGTCAGTTGCGTTCGTCTTCGTTCCCGTACGGGAGCTCTGGGTGCTTGAGTCCATGTTGAGTTTATCGCAAGCTGCCCAGTTGCGTTAGCGTCTTTGTTCCCGTGCGGTAGCTGTGCGAGTCCATGTTGAATTTATCGTGGGCTGCTCGTTAACGGTAGCCGTCGGGTGCGTGTTTGTTTGCTTGGTTGGTTCTACTTGCACAGTGTCGTTGTGGCCTTGTGACTCACTACTGCTGCTGGGAGATATTTGGAGCGGCCAACGAATGAAAAGGCACCGAGCTCGTCCACGCTGAAACAAGGTAAGCAAGGGCAGTAGTTCATTTCTGTCTTCGTTTTACTTACAGCCACGGCGTAGCTCTGTGAGTTCCTTGTCTTGTGTAACGGGTAATGGGCTTAGCACCGCAACTTCTGCAAATGCCGTAACTCGTACAGAGCCTTCCTGCTGCCACTGCATGCTTACGAGTTAAGCCTTCTTTTTTGGCGGCGGCCATGTCTATCATTCGGGCACTGGATCGCAAACTTCCTGTCTGAAATTGTGCTGTGTTCGGTGTTACGACTACGGTATACTCCGACATTACGGCGCACACGTGCTGGTGGTGGTTGGTAAATTTAACGATGTCGCGCCAGGCGCCTACCCCCACTTTCATATCTTTGCTACAGTCGAATACCTTCGACGCGGCGTGGCCGTCGAGGCGCATGCGCGGCAGTGCGCGGGACGTCCGTTGTGGGTTTGGGAAGAAGGAAAGCGGTACGACGGGGCCAACGCTCTCGGCGCGAAATAAGACCAGCCTCTCCGGCGCCGGGAGCCTTCGAAGCGCGCCGCAAGTCGTAGAACGCGCTACCGGCTGATTGTCGGCGGAGTACAGTTGGTAGATATAGTTTCGCGCTTTGGCCAACGGTACATCGCTGCGCTGTTCACCATTTCTCTGCGGCGCGCCTCATTGCCGCTGTCGCTTTGAGAAGTTAAACGCCATGAACAAAACGAAACGTAGGTAATCGAGTATTAGGCAGCAAAGCATGCTTGTAGTGAACGCTTATTGAGGCGGCCTGCAACCGTTCTTTTAATGCGCTGTCACGGAGCAGCTTTCGCCATGAGTTGTTGATAATTACTTTGTGCTTAGAAGTGCGCGGACGCAAGTTTCATCTGCGAGGGTACTATATATTCCTGGCGTGAGCACCGCGGCGCATAATCCCTAGGAGATCGCGCAGCCGGCGCACACTGACATATTGCTTCAGGTGCCGGATAATGTTGGATCGCGTTCGTGCTCGGTCGAAGAAGTCGTGCATGAGCACATTACTGGTTAATATTGAGACTAGCGCTGGATTATCACCTGGCAGCTGTTCGTGTTACGCGCATTGTATCTTGTTTCGGGTGCACTAATTCGTGTTTACCAACTGCTTGCGTAGCCGCGAAAAGTACGCCAGTGAATAATGAATTCATGGCAGTAATACTGATCGATAAGGACGTAGCTCAACTCACGCAGGCATCTCTGGTATTTCTCTACCACCGATGGAATCCCACAAAGCAGCTTCAGAGAGATATATCATATATATATCCAGCTGCAAGGAGAGCGAAACTGCAACTGCATGGCTGTGTAAACGGGCAGCGCCCTTCGAATTGTTAGCGCGCTTGCATCCTAGACAATTCCTAAGCGCTCGGCCAGTGGTATATCTTCATTTGCTTAGCCTGTCGTGCCGTTTATTTCGCTTGTGTAACCCTATCTTAAGTTAGCCATGAGCGCATTGCCTAGCATTCAGTCCTCAAAAGACGTCTGGTGTGTTTGCGTTTCTGTTGGGCTTCACGTTAATTCTTAGGTCATCTGACCATCTCAGTGCGCGCAGCACATCCGTCAAGTAATTGGTAGCATTAAGTTCGAGAGCCGAGGGTAATACGAAAAAGCGTTTAACTCTTTATCAATTAATTTTCTGCAATTGTAAAGGTTACTCTCTCTCACTAGTAGGCCTTTGGCTTTAATTAATGACTGTCTGTCGCTGCCATCACATGCAATAGAACTTAGCGAAACTAATTGCATTGAAATTAAATTTTAGATGTGTCGGTTCTATATTGATCTTCGCTTCTCTCCTGCAGTGGCAACCTTCTCCAGGCTTACTACAATGACCTTTTAGTGGCCACGACAAAGATTAGCCATTTTGGTTCGGAACGAGTCGAACATAACCGTGTGGGTTGCTCCCGGTTAACAAAAGCTCATTGTGATGTCTTCACAAACCAGGTGAGCTGTTTCAAACACTATCTCACACTTTTCTTAGATACCTGCTAAGCTTGTTTGCATCTTAAGATAATACATATCAGGAGTAGGTGTTCGCAGCGTTTTTGTTCTCAACGGCCGCCTTTGACTACGAATTTAATGAAGCTGAACTGCTAGCTCTGAAGTATTTTTCCTCACTTTTAGTAGCAAACAGTGCAAGTGTGTGCAATTTCTATTGCGACCACAGCAAATAGTAAATTTGATGGAAGCTGTACCTTCAGTGTTGCACCTTCTGTACTTGTGTGTAAAGCAGTTGCAGTTTATATAACAGCATTGTAGTAAGCTCTACTTAAAAGAAAGTTTGGAAAGGTGAGATATAGAAAACGCAGCACTCTTTATGAGCTACCATTTACACCGATGTTCATGACGCAAAATTTGATGCTAATTTCTGTGAAATATTTAATTCGTTGCTGTTGCAGGGGTCCAGTCCACCAAAGTGCCCCGTAAAATTCAGAATGACGTACAAGTGCAGCATATGTCAAGCAGTTGCCATTACTTTGCCTCAGTTCTTGAAGCATGCATCACTGCACAAAAATGAAAGCAGCCTTCACATTCGCTGTCCTTTCTCTGACTGCTGCAGAGCGTTTAGGAAAGTGAGCTCGTTGAAGAGCCATATATTTAGATGTCACAAGCGTGATGGCATTCCAGCGGCTGTGGTAACTTGCAGGAGCGTGTCACTGACCTGCACCATTGATACATGTATTCAGACATGCCAAGATCTTAAGTCCTTATTAACGCGATAGCGTTAGAGAGCTCGTGTCGCAGAAATTCCGTTGTCGGTGTCGGCACCGTTGGTTGTGAGCGAAAAATCGACCGTGAGCGAAAAATCGAGAAAGCAGCAAATAAAATAAAGAATTACAATTTCGGTTTCATTGAGGATCGAACCCGGGCCGTTCGCGTGGCAAGCAGGTGTCCTACCACGAAGCCACGAGGTTACTTGCAGCTACTTCGGAAAAAAACACTACATAAATGCTATGTAGTGGAAGGAGTCTCCTTAACGCATTTTGTTTGACAGGTGTCACGACGAAAACGAGCCAATTAGGCGATTTGTAGGCGCATTTGGGAGACCATCAAACTACGTCGAAAAAGGCCGGGTAGTGCAGCCATCGCCGCTAAAAACACACACGAACTTTCAAACAGCTTTAAAGATGGACAACTATGTCCATCTAGCGGAAAACATATCAACAAGCAAACAGCAAACGCTAGATAATGTGCTGCCATCTGTGAGGCATTGTGAGACTCTTCATGGCCTCCGAGATGGTAAGCGCGCGGCGTATATCTTAGAGGCCATGCGACTCTTGCTTTAGATCGAAAACCTGTGCCATTCGCGCGCGCGCGCGCGCGCGTGTGTGTGTGTGTGTGTGTGTGTGTGTGTGTGTGTGTGTGTGTGTGTGTGTGTGTGTGTGTGTGTGTGTGCGTGTGTGTAACAAAACACATTAATAAGTATGCACTTAGTGGTTGAAGTGCGCACTAGGGGCCGGATTTCGCTATTGCGTTCAACTCTTAAAGGCGAAGCTTAAGGGTCCCCCAATTTTTTGAGTCATCTGAAAAGGCATATCACTGAAGGCAAGAATGTTTCATGCCCCTTTGTTGCTTGTTCACGAATGTTTGCAAACAAGTCCACATTTTCGTCCCATATTTCACGATGTCACAGGCATGCTTTTCAACCAGGTGTGTGCGAGTCATATTTGGAGGGCATCTCTACAGTACGGCACATAGGAGCACAAGCTAATCTACAAACGGAGACTCATAGTGCTGACTTCGAGACATGTGCATCTGAGGAACAAAATAATGAAGACTGCAACTTGGAGCTTTATGGAAGCAAACGAGAGGTGGCTGAAGGTGTCATGCACCAAGAATCTCTACGTACTGATATAACAGATGCTTTCGGACGTTTCTATCTACGTCTCCTTTCGGACAGTTTTGTGCCATCAAGAACAGTTCAAGTCATTTCTGAGGCAATTTGTGACCTCCATAGCAACAATCTTGACCATATGGCTGATGCACTAAAAATGAAGTTGAGAGATGCAGGCTTGAACGAGGATTTCATTGAGCTGGCTGTCAAGAGTATGCTTGAAAGCGATGTTATTGTCGGCCTGCACAGCAACAGCGGAACTTTTCGCAGTGCTTACTCTCGCAGGGAGTATTTTCAGAGCAAACTTAATTATGTGCAGCCAGTAGCTGTGCGTCTGGGAAAAAATAAAAACAATCAAGATGCTCACTTTCATTATGTTCCAATAATTGAAACCATGAAATCGCTGCTAAGCGATAACTCGGTTCAAGAGCAGTGTGTTAACCTGGATGTTCATGAACCAGGTGTGTTTAAGGATTTGACCGATGGGAATGTCTTTCAGTCAATAACACTGTTTCAGGATCACCCCATGGCTTTGCGCTTGATTCTTTTTCAAGATGCTTTTGAAGTGGTAAATCCTCTGGGTTCAGCAAAAAAGAAGCACAAAATCCTAGCTGTGTATCTGTTGCTTGGAAACCTACGTTCTTGGAATAGGAGTCGTACCTGTGCAGTTCAGTTAGTGCTGCTTTGTAAAGAAAGTGACCTTTTGTTCTTCGGACAGGAGAAGGTGTTTTCTTCATTGATTAGTGACATCAAAAAGCTGGAAGCTGGCTGCATGTTAGTTGACAGCGTTCCCACATATGGCACTGTGGTGGCAATTCTGGGCGACAACCTAGGCAGTCACACTATTGGTGGATTCATGGAAAATTTCAGCACAGCTGAATACATCTGCAGATTCTGTTCAGTAAAGCGTGAAAATATGTTTGAGAAAAACATTTTTCACACCAGCGAGCTACGAAATGAAGTGAACTACAATGAGGCACTAAAGAAGCTCCAGGATGACTCTACCCTTCCTTCATGCAAAGGCGTTAAATTTGATTCTCTGTTTAACGGCCTAAAATACTTTCACGTTTGTGCTCCTGGGCTCCCTCCATGTTTAGCGCATGACCTGTTTGAAGGTGTCGTATCTTATGACCTTGCGTTGATGCTAGAATATTTCATCACCATGCAGCGATGGTTGTCTGTTGAAGAACTGAATAAGCGGATTCTCTCGTTCAAGTTCAAAAGAGTAGACGTGAACGACCAGCCAGCTGAGGTTTCTAAAACATTTAAAAAGCTGAGTGGACATGCAATCCAGAACTGGAATATGCTGCGGTTCTTACCCTGCTTTCTTCATGACAAGGTCTGCAGAAATGACCCAGTATGGGAGCTAGTATTGATGCTCACTGAACTTGTTCAGTTGGCATGTGCTCCGGCAATAAATATGGCCATGGTAATGAGACTGAAAGATTTGATAGAAGATTACATTGCCCGGAGAACTGAGCTTTTCCCTGGTACTCCTCTGAAACCGAAGCACCATTACATGGTTCACTACCCCTATCTGATTACTCAGTTTGGACCGCTTATTTTGTTATGGACTATGCGTTGCGAAAGCAAGCATGGCTATTTTCGCAAGTGCATAAGAAGTGCCCAGAACTTCAAGAACATCACATTAACACTTGCTGAAAAACACCAGCTTCTTCAGGCGTTCATGGGGAGTACTTGCCGCTTTGAAAGAGACTTAGTGGTTGACTCCACATTTCTTTTTTGCCCTAGTTTGTTCAGTATGGAAGTTCAAGAAGCCATAAAGGCCTGTGGACTACTAGGAAAAGAATTGCATTGCACATACCAAGTTGAATACAGGGGCACCAAGTACAGCAAAGACATGTTTGTAATTTTGGGTCGTGAGGAAAGCAGACTAGTGTTTGGCCGGATCATTTTTATTTTATTGCTAGACAACAAAGTCTGTTTTCTTGTACGTGTGACTTGTTCTGTTTTGGAACCTATGATGATGATATATTTGTTGCCTGGTCCAGAATCTGGGGCACTGAAGTGCATTTCCGTTCAGGACCTTCACGATTACTATCCGCTTGAGTCATATGTTGTTGGCCATCCAAAAGTCACAGTCATTGCACTGAAGCATGCTGTTTTAGATCATTGCTAATTTTTTTTTCAGCTCTGAGGACTTCATGTCACTTGTACAGGAGTGGCTTCCAGCACTCAGCGAGGAAGACCTCACAACGATTGGTCGGAAACTGCAGGAGTTGGGAGTAAAATGTGCAGAACATTTCAGATATCTACAAGAATCAGACTTAAACTTCTTAGCCCCTGTGCAAAGGCGCATTCTGCTTGAGAAATTTCAGACCAGAGCTGCTCCTGTCCCATCAGGCCCAAGTGGCACTTGTGCTACAGTGACTTCAGATGCTAACTCACAGCTAGATGAATGGGCTGAGAAATTTTGCATTCCTTGGGAAATATTTCCACCACGCTTACTTCAAGCATGCAAAGCACAAGAAAGGGCTACAAAAGCCGATCTGAACCAGATGGTGAGAATGCTAAGTTCTCTCATCTTGGATAAGCATTCAGCGCCTGGCAGACGGAACCTGAGAATAATTGCAGCAAAACTTGTGTCAGTGTATCCTTCAACATTTCAGGATTTGTTAGAGGGTACAGTTGTCGGCACAGGAGTTGAGACGTTAATGTGGAAGCTCGAAAACTGCATCAACAACAAGAAGAGACCAATTGCACATAAGCTGCCTGTGGAAATTGATGACCCAGACTCATTCCAGCCACGTCCACGATCTAGACGTGACTCCTACGGTTGCCTAGCATGGCAACCAGAGCTGCCAAGTGGAGAAAATATGTTGGCACAACGGGAAAAGCAGCAGCAGCTCCTTTGTGAGCATGCTAAAATGTACCCCAACAAGCAACTTGTCTGTCGTTTGATGATAGAGACGTATGCATCTCAAAGACTGACCATTAATCACTCAAGGAGTGTGACAGAGGTGAAAAAAAACTGGCCATTTTTGTTTACTGAGGACTGTCTTCTTCAGCATTCCAAGGAGCTACTTGGTAGTGAGGTTTGCCAGAGACTTGATGCTAGCATGGAAATTGTTGGGCTTCGTGTATATCGCTATGCTTACAGTCAGATAAAACGGCCAAAGGTGAAGAAATGTCTCGAAGAAATAGAACAAGCAAAGAACCGTCTGAAGAGTGTGACACCAGAGCATGAAGGTGCACCTGTTCTCCTCCTTGCCCTGCTTGACGAGGATGAAGAGCTCATCTACAAGACCGTTGAGGCAAGCTTAAAATTTTCCCTTCCTCTCCCATCTGGCAGAAAAGTGCTTGTGCATGCAGAATTCAGATGGTCATTGCATTTGTGTATAAAAAAGTCCGCTTACCATAACTGCATTATTTTACCGGCAGTATATTACCTCAATGTATTTCAGATAGTGATGTTTAAAATCTGTCGTACATTTTACAATCTTTTTGATCTTTGCACATCATAGGTTTGTTCATGCTAGACTGCTCTGAGACTTTCGGAGTAGGTATCGCGAAAAATACAGTAGAATGGCTTTAATATATAGTGTTAAGAACTATTCTCGCGAAATTGTCCAAGGCCTCATCCTACAGAATATTCGGCGTTGGCGAGGTCAATGCAAAATCACAAACACGTATCTGGCTGTACACTGATTAGTCGATGAATTCTGTGGTGTCACGAGGCTGCATGAAATGACTTGGCAGGACGAGGCAGCTCATTTAAAGTCATTGAGATGGGAGGTCGAAATTGGGTGTCGTGCCCTCTGCAACCTTTGGATTCCTCTTGAAAGAAGCTGCTCCTAAGGCACATCCGTATACGGCTTGGTTAAAGGGTAGCTTCATATTTTTCTAGTCTCGTGGATTATAACTTATGACTATATGCTAATGAGTATGCGCGAGATGATGTAGCAGCGTAAATTAAGGGATTATTGAGTAAAAAGTGCATGTCATGTATGCGAACGAGGGTCCGCAGATAGGAGACGATAATGCGGTTGCACAATAATCTTTAGAGCCCATTAGGAGTCGCCCAAGCTTTGGTGGTGACAAACTTTATATAAAAATATCTGCTTAGTCTACCTTAGTAACAGATATGTTTGCGACTGCAACCATTAAACGTTTCCGTATTCTTTAACTACATTGTTCTTGGCCCGATTCCATGTGTTAATGCAGCTAACAAAGTCAGTCTTCAGAACTGTTTTGTCTCTTGCATGCGGTTTATCTTGTCATTTTTTATATTACAGTTGGCATGCAATGGAGGAGTAATTACTTAAAATCTCGCAAGTACAACCACACGGCTACTCAGGAAAGTGCAGCGTTCATGCGAACTTCGCATTTGAAATAAATTGGTCCCAGTCGCATATTTGAACCCATAATCTTGATGGATTGGTCGTCGGTCTCACTCATGCCCCGTACCTTTGTTTGTTGGGTGCTTGACAGGTGCGGCCATGTTAACAGCTGCTGCGTCCAAATATGCTGCATATCTCGCCATGGCTGAACAAGATTTTGAAATGAGTAGAAACGCAATTGCTTTGCATAGTGTATGATCGTGTACATTTGAACACGAGTTGCCACAATCTCGTTTTCATTTCATACAGCATGATATCAGTTTTTTAATGCCTTCCATCTGTCTTGCTATCCTCATTTTGCAGGAGACCGCCCATGACGATGACCTAGGAGACATGCCCTTGACGCCCATAATATGTATGAAAGGTTAGATTTTGGAATCGTTCACCGTCTCATAAAGCACTGATGTTTGTTTGTTGTCGTTTTTTTTAGGACCGGGTCTTTTTGAGGCAGAAATGTTCACCGTCTGTGTGGATGGTGTTGCTCTATTGACTACTCAGCGGGCCGCAGCTTTCAAAGCCATGTTTCTTTTATACTTTGTCCTTAACATCGAGTATCCACCTGAAGTGGCTTTGACATTGGAGTTTGTGCAGAGGTGAGGGCTTATCCTCCTTATTTTTCGTAATATATGTTTGCGTTAACCTGTTGCACTTCTTACAGTTCCACATAGTTTACAGTCATAGCTGGTTACCTTTATGCCTTTACAGAAGGAGGGGGAGAAACGTTTTACATTTGTGGTTTCTAGTGATTTTGACCGATTACGGACCGCGAAAGAACGGGCTGTTTTGGAAAGTGCTGGAAATATTTTTAGTATTGTTTTTTCTACTATCTTGCTATAACATATTGCAAATTGAGCTATCAGGGATTAACTAAGGTTTTCCAAAAGCTGAAGTTGGAAGCGCTTAAGCGTAAAAGGACCACGAAATACCAGAATATTCAAGATACCATACATTTTCTCCTCTTCGAGACAAAAACAGTTGGCAGACTTATCCACAACCTTACTGATTTCTTGTACCCATATTCAGCCCCCAAGAGAAGATTCAAACGAATTTACTTGGCATTTACTGCAAGAAACAGTATGCATCTAATTTTCTTCTATTCGTAGCAAAGCTTGTAGTTTTCTATCGAAGCTTTCACGGCTCATCGTGTGGGTGTTTAGTTGAGGGGCAGTGTAGGAGTGCAAGCTTGCTAGGCAGCGAAAGATAACACGCGTAACTAACAGGTGCAAGCTGGCAGCCGATATGGCCGGGCACTGATTTCTCACAGGGTTTGTGACATATTGCGATCAGATAACCTGTCCATAATGGTACGAGCTGCTCATTCAGGCTTTTAATCTAAAGTGTCAAGGTGAAGGGGATCGAACCCTCCAGGACTCTTGCATCCCGAGTCAGACACTTTACCTCTAGGCAATGCAGCCGCGATGGTATGGTTTGGTTAAAGCAGGGCTCTATGTCCACATCGGGCTGTATTTCACGTAACGTTTTAGCTTGCGGCTGCATGCTAATGGGTATGTGCGAGATAAGAGGCGCAAATGAAGGATGCGGAGTGGATTTGTAAAGGAGTATGGGCTAGAGCAGCTGGCAGATAGGAACCTTTAACGCTGTCATGTCATACCCTTAAGAAAGGGAAAATAGGCAACCACCTGTTTGTAGCACGAAGCCACAAATAAATCCTTACGGATTTCTCAGAAATTTAGGCTTCTTAGTTGCCGAAAATTTCGTTCAAAAGAAAAAAACAACTGGCGTGGCACTTGTACCTCGCTCTCCAAAAATGTTTTTTTTCTTTTATGTTAACAGCATTATAGTCAGCCATTTGATCATTTTTCGTGATTTGTTTCATCTATGCTTGAGACAGCATCTAAGCTTTGGGAGTACACATTATTAGCCCGGTGGCATTTTTAGTTCATTAATATTGACTCTTGGTTTCTTCAAGGGCAATCGCGAGAATCAACCCAGAAAGAAGCACAAAGGCACGGCGAACATCGAAGAAGCAGTATTGTTTGTCCCCAAAGGTGGCTGCCCTGGCGAATGCCCTGGATCAGTACAAGTTCTGATCTTGTGTTTGAGCTTTAATAAAAAGTAAAATTTAGAAGTTCATACCGTTTCCTTCAAATTCATTGGTGAATATGAAACACTGGTTTTAATGCTAGCACCATGCTTGCCCAATTGCTGCTGCATGCTTTTGCAGATAATGGCACATAAACTACAAGTATCCAAGTGTTAGTCAAAATATGTACTGAGTTTAGGAGAGAACAAAACACATTTTTTCTGCAGGATAACAATCCAACATGTAAACAAAATAAAATTGTGATCGCAAAATAATTCTTTTAACACCAAATATGCAAGGCAGAGAAAATTTGTGTAGAATTACAGAGAAAGCATTAAAAGAAATATTGTGTGCGATTACAAAAATAGTCTGTTATTTGAACTCTGATTTAGGGAGGAAGAATTTCTGTAGGATAACAGAAAAAGCATTAACAGAAAGATTGCGTGAAAATGCAAAAAGCGTGTTTTTTTAAGAATGGTGCCATAAACAGAAAATCTCTGTAGAAGTACAGAAAACCAATGACAGACATTACATGCAAAATTACTGCGAAACGGAAAACAGAAAACAAACAAGAACAGAACTGTTATGTCACCAAATTTGCCATGCATTTTCTGTTTTTTTCACAAAAATTTTTTTACAGTGTAGCTACCTCACATTGATTCTGTTTGAGGGCGCTGCTTCCTGATGCGCGCTACAGTCTAGTCCCGTGTCATCTTTTTTTTTTTTTTTTTTTTTTTTGAAATTTCGCGGGATTTTTCTTATTCGCAACAAAGAAAAGCGAGCACGCAATTAGTACATTGTTGAAAATAGTGCAGTTATGTCATTTGAACACGCCTACATATATGCCTCATTGACATTTTATCAATTAGGTATTTTTCGTGTTAGAAACATAATTAGGACTAATTAACAAAACCTCATTAACAAAAAAATGAGTAGAGGCTACTACAGTATACTGGGAACAATATGCACTACATGTGCTTCGCGTAACGACGTTCCTCTTTTTAATAATTGTGCTGGGTGATATTTGGGACACCCTTTATATACACTGTATACACATTCTGACCTCTGTCGGCGTGCGCGCGCACTCCCTTCTATATAACGCCTGTCATGAGCGTATGATATACATTGGTTCACTCGAACACTCTATTATGAAGGTTATAGTGGTTTTGAGGTTAGGAAAGACGTTAATTTTTGCGATCGATAAGAGAGCACGGCGTAGCGTCGCGGTGAATAGGCGAAAGGAAAGGCATTCTTAACTAGATGAGCACCTCCACGACCGAGCTGTCTGTCGCCTTTAGAAAAGAAAAAAGAAAAAGACGGACGATGGCCGGTGGTACCTGGGAATCGAACCCAGTACCTCTCTCACTGGAGGCGGACGCTCTATATACCACTTCACCACCTGCGAGGTACGTCTAAGAGTGACGGGAAAACAGCAACGAGCCAGCCCGAGCCTTCCCACGGGTACACCGCGAAGCGCGCGCACGCTCAAAAGTCACACACGCACTACGCGTTGGAGCGTGTCAGCGCGTGAGCTTTTGACGCGGCGTCGCGCCTCTCCCTATGGGGAGAGAGGGCGCACGGCTACGCGAAGCTGCGCGCCCTCTCTCCCAATAGGGAGAGGGCGCCGCGACGCGTCAAAAGCTCACGCGCTGACACGCTGCAACGCGTACGTGTCTTCAGGCCTTAAAAGCCGCAAAGGTCACAAAGGTCCCAGACGACCAAAGAGAAAGCGACAGCACTCATCCGCTTCTGTACATGTTACTTCCCTTTACAGTCACTCTAAGAAAAAAACCGGCTGAAGGGGGAGTAAAGTCAGCTTTAGTCCTCAAATCGTGTCGTTAGTCCCAACTGCCGCGAAGTGCGTGTCGTGTGCAAATTCGGAGGACTAGACATACCTCGGAAAAGACTAATGGTGGGACGAACGGTTGCATTTACTCCTGCGGGTAGAGGCTGAAGGGAAGACGTTTTTTTCTGTGGCCTTTGTTTGCAGCAAGGCTCAGCATCGAACGAACGCGAAGCAGTGATCGTAGACCCACGAATGCCTCTTTCAGAGGTCATGAGCTTAGCTCTCGGCCAGGTGCGCCCTATTGTTCCGAAGCCCTCCTTTCTACTCTGTCGCGGTGCGGGTTGCAGGCGGGGACGACCTGAGGGTAAGGAATTTGGCGAACGCATGTTCAAAATGTCCACTGCACAGATGACAAGAAGGCATCGGCGCGTCGGCCCGCTTACTGCTGCGATCAAGAAAATAACGCGAGAAAAGTTTAATTTAATTTGTAGTGTGTTAATATTGTGTCATAAATTATGAGGACTTGAAACTTAGTTCACCAATAAGCTTCCCAATATTCACTGGCGGTGACAATCGTGTAAATCTGACGGACGTTTCAGCGCTTATGTTGAATATCCTTCCGCGCCGCACTCTTTCTTCTTCAGTATCGCTCGCCGGAGTGTCGAGCGCGGGTCTTGTTCGTCACTTGTGATCTCGGGGTCAGCGAGTGCCGCTATTTACGCAGACTATGAACGCAGCTGTGAAGAACATACCTCGCTGCATGTGCTGCAATTGTGGACGCGCATGCACGTTTGTTTCTGTGTACCGGCTGTTCATTGGATCCAACATCGTAACTTGCCTGCGGAAAAATGGACACCTCAGCTTACATGCAAGACTCCATAGCAGCTTCTTTTCTGCAAAGCTTCAGAGATGGACGCCGTCACATCGAGGTGTGATCAACAATTTCTGGATTTACTTGCTCTGCAAACAACGTCCCTCTGCTAATTTTGAAGGTAAGTTTATTATTTTCATTGCCTTGGTACATTGTATTATAAATAATATGAAGACTAAAAAGGCATTGTGCGTCGCATGTTTTTGAGCATGCGACTGCGCAATTATTGGGGCTTACGTGATTAAGTCGCTCTCTTCTAGCTACTTTATTTTGTAACAATTTTTTTTTTTGTATTTCTTCCAGGTAGGACTCGCCCTAGTAATTCGGGAACAGGCCCTACACCAACTAAATGATGGCATTCGTTCCTTTTTGGTGTTTTCGTAAACATAAAGATTGATGGTAATAGAATCGTGTTTCTCTTTCTTCCTTGAATACTTTATAGAACACCGTAGGTTATCTGCAACTTACACAATCAAGAAATCAAAACCGTTGGTAACCTGAATCACTGTGCATGTGTGTGTGTTTGGTGTCATTCATGTGACCTGTGTTCCCGTGTCGTGGTTTGCCACTTCTTGCCAAGTTTTTACCTTGTTCATAGGATTCAAAGTGTTTTAAAGGATTGAAAGATCAGGGCACGCAACTAAATATTCTCGCTAGGGCAAGTCTTGAAGCCGGTATACACAATTTCTCTCAAGTTCGGCAAAGTAAATTCGAATGATCAGCATTATTGCTTGCAAGCGCTCACTGAATGCATTAATAGCAGTTAATACATGTAAGTTGGGTACCACTTCTAAAGCACTATTTAAGTGGCATGTTTCCATGAAATGTCCGTTCCTAAGAGCGCAGGAACTTCGCCACCATTTTTTACAATTGCGAAGCGTGATTTGCTCTCCCAAGGATCATTTCTGAGGATCAACCAATACTCCTTCAAGGAGTAACATTTGCTCCTTCAGGGACCATTTCCAAAAACCAACTGTTAGTCCTTACAGGAGTAACATTTGCTCCTTCAGGGACCATATCCGAAAATCAACTGTTACTCCTTACAGGAGCAACCGTTAGTCCTTTGCAGTTAATCCTTCAAAGACTAACTGTTTATCCCCTTGCAGTTCATCCCCAAAAGGACTATTGGTTGTGGCAAATCAGTTGATCCCCAAAAGGACTAACCTCCCTACCCCTTTTAGTCCTTTTTTTCTTAGAGTGTAATGAACCAAAACTTCTTCCGAGTTTCTCTCCCCGCACACACGTGCACACAATAAAGGAAGGCGACGACGCATGAGCATATTTTAGATTGGTGCAGCGCTCCCACATATAGAAGAAGCTTAAGAATACAGAGGACCAGGAGCATTTTTTTTTTTCGCACCCGCAGCAATCCGCTCCCCCCTTCCCCGTCGCCTTCTCACGCCACGCTTTCGTCCCGCGTTAATAAATTGTTCTTTATTATACGTCGTCGTCATTATTACTTCGTTCTTCCCTGATGCCGTCGCCGGGCTCGGACTGATTGCTCGGACTCCTACAAATCCCTCCCCGCATGCGTGAAATTTCCCAGGGGCTGAACGCTCCAATAAGCAAAACAGGAAACAAGTGGCACGGCGCAGCGTGCAATGCTGATGAAACGGTACGGCGGCGACAAACTATGAGCAAAGACGCTTGAAGAGGGAGAATGGGAAGCATGCAATGACGGGTTATAGTTGGCGCTTACTCATTCCAACCTCTCTTAGCCCGAAAAACAACAAAAGGAAGGCTGCGCCCCACGTCATATTTCTCGTGTCGTACTTTTTTTGGCGCTAAAAGATTATCATGAAGAGAGAATGAGAGAAATCAAGCTAAAAAAACGTAACACGGTCGCCCATATTAATGAGTTCCTTCCTATGCCACTATACGAGTAGGGTATGCACACGAAGATATTTCAACGCGAGCTCGTAATTCTTGCGGACTACGGCTTCGTATAACATTACACAGAAAGAAGACATTACACAGACGGTACGAGAAAAAGAACACCCCCCCCCCCACCACCCCTAAAGAAAAGAAAAAAATACAGATTTAAGCTGCTCCTATATCCGTCAGCCAACAGAAGCAGTTCGAGTCCCCATACAAAACAAAACAATTCTTGCAGCAGCGAAACATTCATATATGACTGTAGATACAGGGCATACGGGAGAACAAGGCCTTCCGACAGTGCAGCCCAACGATAAGCGTCTGAAAGTGCTTGTGAAGCGTTTCTCAGACATCATTATCTTCATTAGTGATCCTCCCTCCCTCCGTATCTCTCCCTAAGCACGCTCGCATTAAGTAAACAGAACTCTAGCACTCGTCAGGACAGCATTCGGTCCGATGGGACTCGCAAGCGTCTCTCCAGAGTTTCGACTCAACGAAGTACAGTGCCCTTGAATCAGGAAGCGAAAACAATGCGCCAGCTGCGTCGGATATGCAGCAGCTCCATCGACCATCTGGACCCCGCCAGCAGCAGCAGTACGCGCAGCGAGAAACCACGGCAAAGCATGCACTGCGTCAGCAGCCGACACGGCTGACCGCTCGTCCCGGACGCAAACAGGAAAATGTCGAAGCGGAAAAACCGAACAACGCCGTAAGGGGGGCGGAGTGGGGGGAGAAGGGGGGGTGGGCGGCACACACAACCGCGCGATCATTAATTCCGCGCCCATTAATCTTCTCTTCCCTCCGAACACAATGAAGGAGCACAGCATGCACGCGCTGCGGGAATCAAACGGAGAACCGATGCCCGCGAAGCACATGCATGGAAAAGCTCGATCGACGCGCTCTGTATATATTATGGACTTGACTTACACAGTACTCCAGTGTAATCGGCCTGCGCCCAGAGAACGATTCGTAAATATAAGTTTAACGATGGGAATACGCCAGGGGACGCGCTATATATAATAAATATATACGGCAGTTTAATTGCTATACCAGCTAGTTTATCAACGTTATTCTCTCAAGCTGCAAGAGCCATCGAGAAAGATAAACAAGTCGGTATATTACGAGAGCAAATGCCGGAGATATGTATACATTAGAGTAGCCTGTCGATAACACTCCGCCCGCTACATGTACAAACATAAGTCATGTGTGCGACGTTATATCAGAGAACGTTAAAGGGACACTAAAGGCGAATATTAAGTCGACGTTGATTGTTGAAATAGCGGTCCAGAAACCTCGTAGTGCTACTTTTATGCCAAGGAAGTGCTTATTTTGAAATAAAATCACGTTTTAGTGGTCCGCATCGCGTTAGCGCGCTTCAATTCAGCCGCCTGAAATCAGTCTTTCACACGTCACTGCTGTCGTGCCCAACGTTGCCCGCCTTTACAGCGCGACGGCGTGCAATGGCGGCGTGCGCCATTCGGGCATCTGGCAACATCACATGCATGCGGCATTTTGACGAACTTTCTGTCAGAGCGACTTTCACCAGATTATTATTATTATTATTATTATTATTATTATTATTATTATTATTATTATTATTATTATTATTATTATTATTAAAATAAGCTGTCATATGCTGGTGCAAGAGGAATTTCGTAGATGTCGTCGAGTTACCGTGAACCAGGGTTTCGAAATGAATCTATATCTTGCGATGGCTAAGCTGCTACAATTACTCTCTAACCACCAGCAATGGCATTTTTTCTCTGTCTCTCCATCTATATTCCGCGGTCGGTCTCCCAGAATAGTTAGGCAACTGAGATAAAACGCTAATGGTATATACGGCGCAGCTTTACCAGTAAAAAGACGCCATACGCAAACAGGCGCAGAATTGAGGTGCACTCAGAACGAAGGGCCTCACCATTAGTTCCGTCGCCGGACGCGCAACAACAAAAGGAATACGGAGCAAAACACATTAGCGCCGAATTACGGAAACGGCCCGTGCCGACGGTGCACTGAGAGGGCATTTAACGTCGCCGCATTTAAGAAAGGACCCGCAGTGACACATCTGGCGTCCTATACACTGTATCACAGGCATCCTTTTAACGTCGAATTGCTTCCTTTCGAAGCAATTAGTCTGTCGCGAAAAAGATACTCTGTTTCTGCTCACAGGCACAAACGACAAGCACGGAGACTGCAGCAGACGACAAACAGACAAACAGCGGACGGCGCATGCAGCAGACGACACACAAATATAGCAGACGGTGCATGCAACAAGACGACAAACGGCCAACTATGGCACGACAAATAGCGGACGGTGCAATGAAAGAGGCTTTAATGGAAGGCGCGGTCGCACTGTCGCCTATACAGAGCTCCGTCCAGCTCGCACGTAAAAAAGGACCGGACGTATCAATTCGACTTCACCGAAAACGCGACACGACAAGGGCACGGTATATAGTCCTGAAAAACTTCCAGCAGCCGATCCGGCTATACGGGCATGCTCACAAAGACGCAAGTGTCCACTCCTCAAGTTGCCGTCTGTAATGAAAGCTCGTCTACTACAACTAACAGAACCCACCAGATCGAGTACGACACGGTATTCACTCCCTCCACGACCTTCTTCTCTAATATCTCTATCCCTTGTGGCACTCGCCAACCGCCCCGCAGGAGAATAAAAAAGAGAAAAAAAAAAGAGTAAAAGTGCCCATAACGACGACGACTCGATACGAATAGGCTCTTCTTGATCGAGCTTTACCCGCGGGCCACGGTCAAGAGGCGATTTACCAGAAGGAACTAATCAAGCGAGCCCCTATCATTCGAAGAAGGGAAAGTAACGGCAAAAATAAAAGCCAGGGAGCGTAAATCGCCATCTTTTCAAATTGCCGAGAAAAAGGAGACGCGCACATTACAAGCCCGCAGCGCAGCGCGCGGCTGAAAGGCGAAAAATTACAAAAAAGAAAAAAAGAGGTTCGAAAGAAAGTTGTTAATAGGCTATCGTCGCCCAAGACACCGAAACAGCGAACGAGGACCGTTATATTATTACGGGATGCCTACATACACAAGAGCGCCTTTCTTCTCGCCGAAGCGAGACTAAATCACGGTAGTTTAGCGCTGCCCTCCACCCCCCCCCCCTTCTAAGTTCTCGTTTAGGGATATCTCCATTGGAGGAACGATACAAAGGGAGGAGCGAAAGCAGAAAGATAAGGAATGACGGGAAATGATCCCGCTATCTTTTCTAACGCTCGTTTTGGTTTCTCAAAATGCCTCCCTCGTCGTCAAGTGCGAGGAGCGCCGCAGGAAAGGACGTAAGGAACGCTTTTTCTTTCATTTAGAGAATGTTTCCCGTGACATTTAGAGCGTATATAGGTACGGTCGATAACGACCATGATTACGCGGCAGCAAGATGGGCGAGAAAATGAGGGGAAAAAAAGAAAATCAGGATGAGTTGGGGAGCCAGGCGAGGGGGAGCATATATACCATATAGTTGAAGAAATTCGCCCGCGTAGAAAGAGACAGCGTCAGCAGCGCACATTCAATGACGCGTGTCTAGCAGTGAAGACGTCGTCCAGTGTGTCGACACCGCCGTCGTCGGCAACCTCCGACGCTAGAGGGCCGCGGTCCGCATCGTTCGGGACGATGTGGAGAGCTCGGGGTGCGCTCCCTCTTCTCATTCTTCGCTTCCGAGAACTCACTCAATCAAGGCGGCAGTGATGGGAACACGATGAATTCGGGCAAAAAAAAAAGAAAGTATTTTAGGGATACGAAGCAATGGCGGCGAATAAACTAGAACGCAACCTTCTTCTTTAAAAAAATGTATTAGCGCGATGACAATGAAGTATAGGAGAATATTATTACGGGTGGAAGAACGTGAAGAAGAAGGAGGTGTTTCCTGTCTTTAATAATAATAATAATAATAATAATGATAATAATAATAATAATAATAATAATAATAATAATAATAATAATAATAATAATAATAATAATAATAATAATAATAATAACTTGGCGGGGAGAAGGAGAAAGGGAGAGAAAAGGCGGAACAATGTCATGATGACGTTCCTATTTTTTAAGGTCACTTATTAAAATTATGTACGTCCCAGTTACGATGTGTTGCCTGTTATGGTGTCTACATGTGAGGATTCATCTCCATGGTCAACAGAGACACTATTAGGGACATTATATTAATTGCATTTCGGACATTTTACAGCGAAAGCTGTTATGGGATCACAACAACAGCCGATTTTGGTGCCGTGGTTGTCCGCCGCCGCCGCCGGTGTCCGTAACCACTAGCGCGCGAAACAAGAAACAAATGAAATGAGAAAAAAATTTCCAGGATCGTATGGGATTCGAACCCGAGCCCTTTGCGCGACAGTCGAGTATTCTACCACAGAGCGACGCCGGTGCTTGAAACTCCTTCGCAAGAAGTCCCTAGGCGTCATGCCGGAGAAGGAATCGCGTTAACATATGCAATATAGCGTGGTGGAAGAGTAAAATAACAACCAGGCGTCACACAATGCGAATTGCGCAACGAGTGGGTCGTTGAATGCTTCCAACCCATTACAAAGGGCTCAGCCATAATTCTCCATCGTCATCAGTAACAGCTCAAACAAAGTGCACATAATGCGTTACATATCTGTAGAAGGGTACCTCGCTTCTCCGCAGAATGACGAATAATTGCATAGTGGGTGCTTCCCTACTTTACAAAAATTATGATGATTTATGGCGTAGATGGGTGCCTTGCTAGTGTACGTGTATTGGACGCCCCAAGAGAGTTTACAACGGGCTCTAGAAAGGCCGCTCTTCCAGCTTTCGCTGTGACTGTGCTGCGCGTTCCGCGCAGGCCTGGCGTTTTCTCTTTGGCATTATCACGGTGTTACTTAAGTTGTCTATTGTATGTGCAACGCAACATTTAAGTTTTGATGTTACTTTAAGAAATGTGTGTGTTGCAAGCATGAGCCCTTCAAGAGCTAGGGAGTAGCCGGTGCCTTAATTTTGCGCCAACATCTACTTCACATCATACTAAAAAAATGATGATGATGAAACAGTAGCAGAAGAAGCCGGAAAGGACCGATCGAAACAGGGACGTCAATTTCTCGTGGTCTTCCCAGAAAACGTAAGCCTAGCTCCAGAGGTAGGGCTGCGGGCTCTCGACAGTACCGCGCAGCATACGGCGGCGACAGCGCCAGCAATCAGTATGAGGCGCGAGGCGGCAGAAACCCGAGGGCGAAATGAACAGCCAGTTTCGGCTGAAGAGCTTCACTCGGATGAAGACGGAAAAGAAGAAAGGCTAGAGAAACTGGGGCAAAATGGAGACGGGGGTGGCAGAAAGAAAGCCTTTCATATTGTTTTTTGAAATCTAGGCGAATATTTCTGTAAGGTGTTCGCTGTTGTTGTTTATATGCAAGAACACGAAGCCAACCGTTGGTAGGCAGCAGTGGAGAGCGAGAAAATGGGGAAAAGAGAGAGAGATAGAGAACGGAGCGCGAACACGCGAGCGGGCACGCGAACACAAACAAGCAACGAGCTCTCGTTGCTCGCAGGAACGATGCTGAGGAGCTGGGGAGGATGGAGTGACAGCATCAGCTGCTGCCTCTGTTGCCGCATCCTCTTCAGTCGGGCTTGCCTGGGCGCACCAACGAGTGGAAATCGATCGGCGATGAAGCGCTGAGGGGGGCGGAAGGGGGGAGGGGGGGCATACATTATGCAGACCCCAAGAAAACGAGAAAACAGGCACACAGCTGCGGAAGAGGCAAGCAAGCAAGCGATGCAGTGGCGGCATCAGCGTGCGCGGACGGAAGAGGGCAACCTTAAAGTGCAATGAGACAGAGTTAGTGAGAGGAGGGAGAGAGAGAAGGAGAGACGTGGAGGACAGGGAGAGGGCGCTACCAGCTTTCGCTAGAAAGATATCAAGTGCTGGGGTTTTACGTCCTAATTTCTTAATCTAGTCAGTCTGTTACTCTTCGGTCTATTACTCTTAATGATCAGTGGTTACCTTGCCTTCTCGCTGCATGCCCTGCCCATGCCCATTAAATTTTCTTCTTGATTTCGAGTAAGATGTCCTTAACACACGTTCGTTCCCTGACCCACCCTGAAGGTTACGTCACTTTTTTTTTTCTTTCCATGGCTCACTGCGTCGTCCTCAGTTCAACCAGAGTCCCTCAATACTATAGTTTCCAAAAGACTCTGGTTAAACGTTATTTACACTCCCGCCACAGCCTCACAGTCTCGGCATAGTCGTCATACTCCGCAGCAGAAGTGACCGAAAGCCTCCATATTAGCGACGTCCGTTATCAGGTCTATGAGCTGTGTAATCTAATAGCCCTGTATGACAATGATGTAGCCAGTAAAGTATGCGCCAGCTAACCGGCGGCCCTCGAATATCCGTCGCTCCTTCCGGGAAATATATAAAGGAAAGAAGGGCGAAAAGATCGACCCGCTCGAGCCGGACACTGAAATCGCATTTCCTTGCCGCGACCAAGACGCATGAACCAAGCAGCAGAAATAAGCATAGTCAGTGCTTGCTACACAGTGAGACGACAAATACCACGAACGAACCAACAAAATAAATACTCAAAAAAATGATTTTAGGGGACATATTCCGGCACTGCACTCATGCATACTGCGACGATAGCGAGGAAGGACCCGCCACTTTCTCAAGAACGTTAGCATGCAGTGCACGCAAAGTCGACCACGTCCGCCAGCATTATTAGTAGTCGTCGCCATCGTTGTTGTAGTAGTAGTAGTAGTAGTAGTAGTAGTAGTAGTAGTAGTAGTAGTAGTAGTAGTATAAAACTCCAATGTCCGAACAACAATGACGCCTACCACAGGCGTAAATTTAATTGTGTGAGCGAGTGGCCAACAGTTGGGTTATGTAGATGTGATTTTAGAAATCTCGATCTATTCCAGAATGTTTGAAATCAATTAGAATCAGTACCTTCATTTAATAATACTGATATTATTATTCTTAACCTGACATTTTGATTTTACATTTAAAAAGAAACAAAGTAAAAATGCTAGGTTTGTATTATTATTATTATTATTATTATTATTATTATTATTATTATTATTATTATTATTATTATTATTATTATTATTATTATTATTCCACTGTTCCCAACAGATCTGTCTTTGTCATTTGTTTTATCCTTAGTTCCGCTGCACATCAGGAATAGCGAACTTGATGGCTCCTACGTATTTCCATCGTGCTGTATGCTGTAGCCGATCTGTCTTGAGTACTCCGCCTTTTGTAGCAGCTTTTGCCACTTTAAACAGACCCACGTGTTTTGCGCTATCGCGGTCACATAGCCTTTCCGTACTGTAGAACCGTATCGCGTAATGCGAAAGCAGGAATGTCAGTGTTATAGTGTTTGTCGAGTGCTCCCTTTATCGCTTCCCTATGCGTCGTTGTTTCATCCAGGTGACAGGTCAGTATTGGATAATGTTAAAGCATATAGCAGTACAGGATATCGAAAAGAGCAGCAGGGTATGTTGTCTTAAAAAAAACACGCATTCGCGCGGGCACAAATAAAACGTAAAAAAGGAGCCTCGATTTAGGACATACTTCTGGATTTTCAGATTACTTTTGCGTTCCCTTCAAGTTGCCCTCGACCCCTCTTCGAGCAGGTGATCGTCGCAGACTTCAGAATGATTCAAAGGAGGAATTAGACGCTACGTGTACTGTGTTTAGTGTACTGCGATACGCATACGTTACATGTACTGCGCAACACAGAAAAGTTACATGTAACTTTTCCCAACACGCAGTACACTTTACAACGCGTGGCTAAGTGTACTGCGTCACATAACAAAAAAAACGACTGTCGCCGACGAATCGCGTGGTGAAACCGCCAGCGGACGGTGTCTGCGCAGACCCTCTTAAGCTCCGGCTATGTAGGAGCAACAGCTCCTTCACTCGGGAGTCGCTATACACTGCGAAGGTTAAAAAAAAAAAAAAAAACGGACATAGCTGGCAACCGCCCTATCGAAAACGATTTGACATCGTCTGCATGAAGAAACTGTGTGTGGAGCGTAGTTTTCCTTCTCTTATCTGTCTTTTTATTCTTTCTTTTTTCTCATTATCACCTCGTTTGCCTATAGTAACAAGAGCAATAAAACACTGAACATCCCTACCAACGCACACAACACGCGCGCGCACGCACGCACGCACGCAGCTTCTTTTCATTCTTTCGAAGGCACGGCCTGCAGATAACATGCAAAATGGGGCCATGCATATATATATATATATATATATATATAATATAATATATATATATATATATATATATATATATACAGATTGTGACGCCAAAATTCGCGTTTCACCAGTTACGATAACGTGTGTAGGACGCTGAAACGTGGAGAACCCATATTTAAAGAACACGCTCGTGCTTCATAACATAAACAAAGAAAGAAAGAGAGCCCGCATTTAGTGGAAACGCGCGCACGTTCGCGGAACATTGCGAAAAAAACAGGGGGGGGGGGGGGGGTAGGCACGACTGAAATAATAAATGTAGTAGGGATCCAGAAAATCCACGCGTCTTGCTTCTTTATGGCATGCTTCCTGTTTTTTTTTTTTTTTTTTCATTTTTTACACCCTATACAGCAATTCGTTTACCGCCATCGACCACTTGCTGCAACGAGTGTACTTCGCCGAACAAGCCTTATAGTATATACTCATGTAAACGCAGTTCGCAGTAATAACGTACGTGTGTTGTGCAGATCACTGCCTGTTCTTTTCCTTATGACATATCACCGTCGGTCAGGTGCTCTGCTCGTTTCCGTCCCTCGGTATGGGTTTATAACGACGCCGCACATACGGGACCTTTCAGCGGTTCTGATTGCGTCGTCTAATTTTCTAAGGGTTCGTTGGACGACTGGCATTATGTTTCAGTGAGATGAAGCCGTAGATGATTTATTATTGCGAAACATCCTTAAGTAGGAAGCGAACCCGAATTTCTCTGGACCACACTGATCGGTCGGCCTTAATGCAACCTTTTTTCAAGCTAAAGTTAAGCGCGTGGGGGTGGGGGGTGAACAAGACAGGACAGGGCAGGACAAAAAAAAAAGAAAGAAAGAAAAAATCGGAGGCGACGCCAATATTTGACTTAGGGTATCTGGTCGCGGCACTCGTAGCTGGACGTTCGTGTGCGCTCGTTTATTTCATTGTGTTTCGTCGCGCTGCCGAAGCAGATCTCAGAGGCCACGCAGAAAGACGCGCGTGGTTGAGATCTGCTCCACCAGATGCCGAAACGACCTCAGGTGCTCACAAACCCGATCAATAACCTTGAACGCGATTAATGAAGTCCAGCAATTCGTATCAGTCACCTGGGGTCATTTAACGCGCACCTTGATATCGATCTCACAAAGCATTTTACGGTATGCCCTTGCGACGGGCAGTGACGGATCATCAGAACAGCTACAGGAGGAAACGCGTAACGGCTATCGCTTGTAAACTAAACAAAAGAAAAAGATAAAGAGAAGTAAAAGATGAGAGATGAGTTGTGGAGCCCCTTCCCTCCCTATACCTCTCTGCAAGTTCCAGTATGTCATCGCAACAAACACGCTAATCACATGTAAAGTAAATGCTATCAACTTAATTATACCAAGAGCGCGTGTAAGCCGACGGGGTTCTTGGCGCGATCGTCTGGCAAAATCACACACAAACTTGGTACAATAATATATATATATATATATATATATATATATATATATATAATCTATATATAATATATACGGCGCATGTGCGTGCGTGTGTGCACATACACGCTGTGTGGCCGAGCGCGAGGAACCCCGCCTGCGAATAAAACAAATGATACACAATGCATGCGCACTTAAATCTCTGCGAAATCTCGCTCGGACCGCTTATCGAAAACGCATTAATTTCTCGCCGTCGTCCGGCGGGCGCGACACTCGAGCAGCCGTCGCGGCTGCCGCCAATAAGCCAAGCCGGCTGCATGGTATATAATACTACAGCTTTGATAGAGCGAAATGCGACGTGTATATATACATATTTAGCACGTGTACGCGGCCTTGATACGTTACACGGTGACCCCAAGCTCCACCCAAAGCTGCAAGGGCCGCAATTGCGCGGCAGCAACGGGTTACACCAAACACCTAGCCGATCGCGGTACTAATATCTTCGCTTCATAGCGACTCGAGCGCCCGTGGCCGCGAACTCATTTATTTTTATTTATTTAACAATACTGTAGGCCTTTGCACAGGCCCATACAGGAAGCGGTTAGAAAAGGTACACTTGGGTATGGGAAAAGTAGAACTGAATGAACGAGAAAGTTGGATTACA
The DNA here is from genome assembly GCF_013339695.2 of Rhipicephalus sanguineus. Classification (NCBI taxonomy): domain Eukaryota; kingdom Metazoa; phylum Arthropoda; class Arachnida; order Ixodida; family Ixodidae; genus Rhipicephalus; species Rhipicephalus sanguineus. The sequence continues at coordinate 72,677,671 of NC_051180.1, read as the reverse complement.
AAGCAAAAACAAAACAAAGCTTAGCAAGTAACCATTCTGGCAATCAACATAAGAAACATTGCTGCATTTGTCATACGATGTAAATAGGGTTATAACATAATACATTAAACAAATATCACTCTACAGAACATTGCAAATATGTCATTACATCTCAGTAAGCACCATACAATTATTACAACTATAGGCGTGCGCAGGGTTCCCCACCGGGGGACCCCCCCTGTGCGCACGCCTATGATTACAAAAGTTACTGCAAACATTTATAATTCGAAGTACACGCCTATGTACAAACAAAAAAGGGTTCCAGTCTCGCGATAAATTCTTCCACAGATCGACACTCAACAATTTCATTTGGTAATGCGTTCCCAATTTCAATAGCCCATGGAAAAAATGAATATTTAAACGTGTCGCATTTAGTCTGGTGTGGCCTGGTGTGTTTATTGTGACATGTTTTGAAAGAGTGGAACCGGAAAACGATGCTCATCAACCGAAAATCGTATTGTCCAAAACAAGCTCCATGGTGTTTCGTTGAGGTGCACCTGATGCGCAGCACTTGAATGCTATTTGCACTCCTCCCTGACATTATCAATGCGGCCAAGCCATTGGTACTCATATTTCACGTTCAGGAGATGCCAACTAGGCTCTTGTGAGCCAAAGCAGCCTGACAACACTATATATTTCATTACCAATAACGGCTTTATGTTTTAAGACCCCTTTCACACGCCGCGCTCGAGATAATGGTATTTCAATCGATCACGCTGGAAAACGAAAATGTGAAATCTTGTTAAGGATTGGCGGCGTGCTGCGTCTGAATCGCGCAGTAAACTAAAAGTGTAACAAGCGTGTTAGCGATATTCGTACAGCATTATGTAATATACAGTGTATATAGTACATCGAGTTGGTGTATCCTGTAAACCCGCTATAACAAACACATGTTTGCGGCGCGTCTAACTCGGATGCGCGTTTCGTTTCCCGGTTCTATAACATTTCACGCGCGGCAAGTGGCGACGCCGGCCATGCGAACCACGATCCGAGTAGACGTGAATTCAGTTTATAAACGGGAAGTTTACAGACGCTGGTATGAACACCAGTTCCCGGTATCAAATCTTCGCGCGACCGGTTGCTAAGCGCAGGTGCGAATGAACATTTGGCATATGCAAACACGCTGCAGAGCTCGGGTGGAAAAAAAAAGAATGAAGGAAGAAAGGAAGGAAGGCCGAGTACGCAAGCGGCATACTACAATGACAAAGAAAGAAAGAAAGAAAGAAAGAAAGAAAGAAAGAAAGAAAGAAAGAAAGAAAGAAAGAAAGAAAGAAAGAAAGAAAGAAAGAAAGAAGAAAGAAAGAAAGAAAGAAAGAAAGAAGTCAAGCCCGGAGGCGGCCATAAAGTGGGCCTGCGCCATGCGCCGCATCGTCATCATCGCCTCATACAGGCCGCCAACAATTAAAAGCTACGCGCTCCGGAAAAGCATTACGGAGAGACGTCTTCATTAGGAGGAGGAAGAGGAGGAAAACGTGCTGGATCGGACTTTGAACGAAAACAAAGAAAAACGAATGGAATGAAGAGAAGAGAGAACTGCAACAACTGCTTCCGCAGCAGTGGCATACACACAATGTGGCGCCGGCGCATAGACCATACTATACGGGCTAACACGTACAATTCTACGCACAACGGTCGCATGCAGGCGCAATCGGTCCGTATACAGAATGGCAGCGGCGTGCATTGCCGGTTTCGCAAGCGCGGTGCATGTGAGAGAGACTGACGGCGTCGGGACTCCCACAAATCAGACACGCGTCGCAGGGCCTGTCATGGCGCTTCCGGTGTGTGTACACATGCGTACGAGACACGCCTTTACTAAAGGAAAACAGTAATATAAAAAGGAAGACGTGCGGGGCATACGAAACAACGAGTACATAAAACGGAACATGCCTTAATTGCGGGTTACTGCAGTCGGGAGACTGTAACGCTATAAACTCCGGCTTGTTGTGCACACCATTACGGCTTTCAGTCGGAGCGTGTAATGGGTGCGACGCTTTTGTTACAGCGGTACGAGTGGTTATAATACACAGACACTCACACACGCACATGCACACACGTACATACAAAAGACAGTTATAAGAATGGTAATGCAGAACAAAGGGAAATGGTGCCTGTTTTAGCGCGCAGATTGCGGCAACGTGCATAAGCCTTAGTTTTTATCGATGTCACTACTTTTCATATTTCGTTAATTAATTAATTAGATCATTCAAACTGCTGTACAGACCCAGTTAAAAGGGCGGGGGGGGGGGGGAGGTTATAGCAGAATGGCTGGTTTTTTTAGCATTGCCATTTTTCGGGGCATGTTGGTAAACCGAACTTGACAACATATTGAGCGCTCACAAGCAGGGACGTAAGGGAGACGACAACACATTGTGTTGATTTCAGAGTAGATTTCAGAAAAAGCACCCGCTGTGGTGGCAGCCATAGTTTCCTACAATACTTACCAGAGGGAACTCTGGCGCTAGCGTCTATTGGAGCTGCAACGCATGGCGCTTCAGCCAGCATGGTTGGTTGGTTGGTTGGTTGGTTCCTCAGTACTTTGGCTCAACCCACTGCGGGGGATAGGCCATGATGCCAGCATGGGAATGATGGGTAGTACATGGATTTGTCTAAACTTCTTTCTTTCGGCTCCGTTTGGCTCCGCGTGGCCTGCATCCGCTTTGTCGCAAAACGAAGTTGAGCAAAAGTCAGCAGTTCCACTTCAACACTTTAACCTTTTTAAGCTCACCAATTCAAATCTGGTCACGAAGTCCACAACGATCCATTCTTTTATCCGAAAGAAAACCAAAACACAGCAATAAACAAAGCCACAAGCGCGTTCGAAGCCTGCAAGTACGAAGACTATACCGTAAAATGCCGGGCAAGCGCCCCCCCCCCCCTCACCCCACTTCATTTCTCCCCGGCGGCCACTTTTTCTTTCAAGACGAGCGTCGCTTGTATAGCACACTGAAACGCGGTTCCGAAAACACAGCGGCGGTTATTATTGTATCTCCGCCATTGTTCCAACTACCTCTTCCTTCTCCACAGCAGACTACCCACTATAGTTTATGTCCCAAGTGCGTCGTGCCAGAAAAGCAAAGTATGCCCCAGATAGGCCCCCCCTGCAGACAAGTGGCCGTGGGCACTTGAAGAAAAAAAATGGTCAGACTGAGCTTGTCAGAATGGGTGCCGGCTTGATCCTTTCAATGCGGACTGTGCCTTCATGCCCATTACGCAGGATGGTAAATGATTGTCCAGAACGCTTGATGACTGGGAAAGGACCGTCATAGCGAGGCTGAAAAGCACGGCGAGACGCATCGACACGAACAAAAACGTGTGAAGTGTCTGTAGGTTTGCCGGCAGAAAAACGTCGTTCTTAGTATGAGCGAAGTTGGTGATGGGCGCAAGTTTTGCATGAAGACCCGCAGACGCTGGACGAAAGAAGATGGATCCGAAACACTCTGCGTAGTAACGGGGCTGACGAGGTCACCAATAAATATAGCACACTGAAACGCGGTTCCGAAAACACAGCGCGGTTTATTATTGTATCTCCGCCATTGTTCCAACTACCTCTTCCTTCTCCACAGCAGACTACCACTACTAGTTTATGTCCCAAGTGCGTCGTGCAGAAGAAGGAAGAAAAGTATGCCACACTTGTATAAAAACAACCACAAGAATGAGTACACCGAATGCGCATCTAATGCTGTTTATGAAATTCCGTTGTAATGTGGCCGGTCGTATATTGGTCGAACCGGTTGCTGCTTCAATGGTTTGACAGTGTCGGGGGGAATAAAAACAGAAAATAAATAAAGCATTTCATTAGAAAGATGGATGGGCATTCTTATTTTTAGCGGCTCTGCTGTCGCCATCTTGAATTTCGGTCCGGGACAGAGCAAGCGACCCCCCCCCCCTCCAAATCTGGTCGGATTATCCGTCAACGGGGGGGGGGGGGGGGGGGGGCGCTTGCTCGGCATTTTACGGTAGGTAAATCCGTGTACTACCCATCATTTCCATGGTGGCTGAACGATCAAAGCGCTGGAGTCCCCTCTAGTTAATTTTAGGAAACTTTATGGTGGCAGCTTAGCGACTACGATGTCGCGCTGCTATAATAGACTCGAATACGCGGATTAAGCTATCCACGGGGACAAAATACCCCCCCCCCCCCACACACACACACACGCGTGCTTAGATATGTATCGGTATACCTATACATATTTCGTTATTTTCCTGCCCCCCGTTCTTTCGCATGCGTACATGCGAAAGAACGGAATTAACCCGGAGCCCAGAACAGCGTGCTTAAGCATATCATAATTTTGGTACGCGTAAAACCGAAACACTTAATTTCATTTTTTTTACGTTAGATTTCAGAGTAATTACGAAAGGAATGAGTACTGAAGGCCGTACGACGTCAAAGCGGTACGAAGCATTGCCGAGCGTCGCATACTTGGTGTATAATAATGATAACAGAGCTTTTGGGTTTAGATAATTGAAACAATAACAATAGATTTTAAATAAATATATTACCGTAGGTACTAGCTCATTCATTCAATCAATCAAGTAGTCAATCAATCAACCAATCAATTAATCAATCAACACACAGTTAGCGTATGAAGAAGGCGCACCGCGAATTACCCACTCACGTGTACGGCAACATAAGTGTCTTGTCATGCTTATAGCGAGATCCACACATAGAACACAGGGGCTCACCTGCACAGAAAAAGAAAGAGATGGCGAGTGAGTCACTGAGCATTTGCAACCTAATTAAAGCAAACAAGAAAACACAAGAAGGAAAGAATGTCACGACGATAGAAAAATCACACCATCTCCCGCTAAAAGGGACCATGAGGTGATGCGAAGCAGTGTTTCGGCATGTAGAGACCGCGTTTCAGAGAGGCAGTGGTGAGGGGGAAAGGGGGAGGGGGAGGGGAGAGGGTTTGCGCATGCGCAGTAAGGGTGGTCACGCCGCACACCACCACCACCGGATTGAACTCCGCTATAAGATGCTTCACATCTAAAAAATTGCGGAATCAGCCCCACGGTCGACGATTCTTGCGAAAGATACTTCTTTTTTTTTATATTGAGTCAATAATTGCGATCTTCTACTAATTCTAATTAATACGCTTCATAATTCGTATCAATACTTCTTACAATAATAATGGATGTGGCGGTCATTCACATATAAGATATAGATTAAGACATAGGATAGATATTCACATATAGGATGTTGGCTTTCGAGCAAACCATTCTCTCCTAAATAACAGAAAACATTATTTAAATAAATAAAGCCTCGTGAAGGCGCATATTTACAATTTCGTGGCATGAACTGTCAGCCATTCTAATCGGAGAATTTTCGTGACGAATAAGATGTTTTCAATTAATCAATCAATTATTCAACCAGCAAAGCCCCAGTGAAGTCACTTGGACGGCGAGCAGCACTAAGCTGTTCTCACGCGACATAAACAACCGAGAAGATGTACACGGAACAGGTAGGTGAACGAAAAAAAAAAAAAGGAAAGGGGGGGGTGTAGTATGAGAACGATAATGCAAACACCTGAACGGTGACAGAGAGAGAGAGAAGTAACTTGAATGTTCACTATAGTGCCCGTCGGTGTGACACCGTCGATGAAAACAGCGCTGAAAAGACGTCAGGCATTTTCCTGCCCGTATTTCAAGCGCGGTGTTAGCAGCTATAAGAGCATCAGGAGGGAGGGAGTGGACAAATTCAGAGGAGGGGACATCGCCCGATCACCGACCGCCCCCTCAGAACTTGCAGTCAGGAATGAACAGTGGTGCGAGCGGCGGCAGGCCGAAGGAGAGAAAGAGGGAGAAAAAAGAAAGAGGGGGAGGAGAGGAGGAATGTCAGCGGCGGGGACTGGCATTCCAGCGCACGCATGTACTGCTGAGACGTGCTCTTCGTCTTCCGCAGTCCGATCGTGCCCGCTGAAGGCCCCCAAAACGAGTTTCGTCGTGAACTCGTAGCTGGTCGCAACGTGCGCGTCTCTACGTGTGCGAAGCGCCTCGGTCTAAGGGACGCCAAACAGCATCGCTACATCTGCATACAGACTGGTCTTATAGCATTTCCCTAGTTATAGTGATCTCGAGAAAAACTAAATAAACGTTACTTTTTTTTTACCGGAGATGAAAGACCCTTGAACAAGATGTGGTCGCTGTAGTTGCGACCTTCAAGGCCGTCGCTGCCTTGAAGAAGACAATACCACTTGTCGAAACGTTGGCTCTAGCGACAACCCCGAGTTCGAGGGTCTTCCATTTCTTCGAGCAACCATCTTCCTCTGAAATTCCGGTGAGAGAGAGAGAGAGAGAGTTAAAAGGAGGATGGTTTAAGTCAAACATTGGCAATTTTGGAGTCGAAAACTCGCTACCATTTCGTCTGTGCCGCAACTTCTCGTAGGCAGCTTCTCGTGTTTCATAACGCACTATGCAATCGAAACACGTATTAAGGCGAAACGCGATAATCAACCTCATCAAACGCGATAATAGACCGGCGTCCCGCGTCGGCGGCGTCCACACGAGTGATGCGAAAAAATCATTATCACGCGATGACGCCAGCATATGACGTCACAAATCGCCAGAATTTGTGCCGTCATTATACGATGTCACAGTGACGTCACGTTACGCGCGTAACGCGATGACGTCATCACGCGACATCGTAGCTTGGTCAAAGGTGGGACGATCACGGATGCAGTGCCAGACCAGGTGAGGTGACTCCGTTCCTGGAGGCAGGGGGAAATCACGTTAGGCGCATAAAGATTTCGGAGGCTGACAGGGCAGGAACCATACGTCGACTGAGAAGCAAAAGAAGATGGCTCTCGCCTTCCAGTCGTCTTAGGTGAATGCATAAGGGACCCTGTGATCTTTTTGTCCAAATGTACAAGACCGAGTCATAGGTTTAATCATTAGAATGCACATCGGTTGTTTTCTCGTTGTTTCTAAATCTTAAATATGGACAATATCAGACGCTGCCACGCTCAACGACACCACGGTAGGCTGGTTCGGGAGCTTCACGAAGGTGTTGTCAACTGCCTTCTGCCATGACTCACTAGCGGAAATCTTCCTTCGCAGTAATATTGGTTGTCTGCTAAGTTACCATCAGAGGTCGCTTGATTTTATACACCTGGTTAATGTCCCTTCGAAGAGCTGCCTTCCCGTTCGCAGAGCGATAGAGAGAAATATGTTCATGGATAAGCAAAGACGGTTATTAATCAGAGCGAACATCTGCTGGCCACCGTGTCCTGCGGGGCGGGGGGGAGGGAGGGGGTCGGAGACTAAAGGACAAGGACAGCAGAAAAGTTTCCAGCACCCACGCCCACTCGCACGCTCTAGCATTATTCGCTGAGAAAGTCACGTGCGGTCACATGAGCTGGTGTATTTATAGGATAACACAACAGTGGTAGACGAAGAATAAAAACAGCGCTAAACACGGGACGAGAAGAGGACACATACACGGCGCTGAACTAACAACCACCGTTTATTGCAGAAACAAGTGCAATATATAGGACACAGGTGTCTGCGCAGAAACACGGAACATAAGCCGAAGTGCACAGCCATGTGATAAAGGCCAAACCGCAAACATTATCAAGAACCTGTCAAATCAGCGGACCCCAGATATCTACTTTCACAGCCATGAAGCGAAATTGAGGGTACGCTAACACAAGAAACATCAAGCTGTTGAATGTGAAAGGCTTCGCTAATCTCGCGTTCACAACAGTGCTTTTGTTGCTGTTTCGTACAGTACGGCCCACTGTTAAAGGGAACACTCAAATGAGCACATGAACACCCTTCATATTGCTGGCCCCCTAACGGCAAGTAGATGGGTAATATTCGTTCGCGCATGGCACTGTTCTGTCAAAAGGAGTCGCAACTGTCAACGGCCAGTAGTCTTATGCAAATCTAAGCATATATGATTTTGCAAGAGAGCGAAATCCGAGAATGCCCTGCACGCAAGTGTTCCCTTTAACAGTGGACCCGTCTGTACATCGCGAGAAACACGAGGCCACAGCCCAGGGATTTTCATTCAGCGATACAGAACGCGGTGTTATACTTGAAGCCTGATAACGACTCTCCGACGAGAGTACAATGGCCTTCAAAGAGAGTTCACGTGTCTCTTTAAGCGGAGTCACATACGTGGCAAGGCAAGACACGCAAAAAAGAGTCCTTTTTTTTTTTTTTTTTTTCCTGGAGTGTAGAGACCCGTTAAGAGTGAGAGCAGCAGCGACTTCCTTGATCCCCGTGGTTTAGAACTTATAAAAATGCAGTAATCTAGGTGTTACTAAACCTCAAACACTCCACAGAAACGCAGTCAGAACGAGACTTTAATAACTGAGCAATTTACTACTTCAACTACCGCTGCACTCTTGCCGGAAGGCAAGGTTGAGCGCAAGGGCACGTTCCGGCTTGCGGTAACACTTGCGGCAAGGCTGAAACCTTCTGCCACGAGACAATGCTATAGAGGCAAACACACGGGAAGCGTCATTCGACCCATACGGCGCACAAAGCGCGCAGATTACACCACAAATGCAGCGGCCCTTCCGAAGCAACCTCGCAGTGCAACGTCCGGTCCTTGCTTCCTTACCAGGCTGGAATAACACTTAAAACAATACGGCTCTACGTATATAAAACAAAGCCAGCCTTGTGTCGTGACTCTCCCCTGGGATAAGCCAAGCAGGAAGGCACAAGAAAGAGTTCAAAGAGAGGCCGACAGAACAAGGAAGGGCTTGAGGGATGGAGAAAAAGCAAGCGGACACGCAGGCAGTGCCATAAAATGGCCGGCACAATTAAAAGAGACGCCCCCTCGGGCACAGTTTAAAAGGGATGTACGCGACGGTTCGCGAACAATAGAGCTACCAGGGAGGCGCGCACCCACGGCGCGATTATTAGAGGCGAGCTTGACCGACTCGACGACGCAACGATGACGGCAGTGCGCGCGCTCGTCATGCTCTCATGGAGATAAATGAGGCGTAAGGATGCGAGTGAAAAAAAAAAAAAAAAAAAGAAGAGAGAGAGAGAGAGAACGATGCTCGAGAACAGGAGGAGTGAGAACGTGCAATATACACCGCGGACACACGTTGTGTGAGACCGCGCGTGAAATTACTACGAAGGCTTACTTAGTTATCTCTCTCAAACCATGTTTTGTTCTTTTTTTCTCGATATTGCACCTTTTTTTTTTCCCCCTGCATGAGAGCATTTTTCACGTCGGCAACATCTTGTACAGGCCCCGCCACGGTGGTCTAGTGGTTATGGCGCTCGACTGCTGACCCGAAGGTCGCGGGATCGAATCCCGGCCGCGGCGGCTGCATTTTCGATGGAGGCGAAAATGTTTGAGGCCCGTGTACTTAGATTTAGGTGCACGTTAAAGAACCCCAGGTGGTCGAAATTTCCGGAGCCCTCCACTACGGCGTCTCTCATAATCATATCGTGGTTTTGGGACGTTAAACCCCAAATATTATTATTATTATTAACATCTTGTACAGCAGTATCGACAAATAGCAGCGCAACAGGCAACCGTGATATGATTATGAGAGACGCCGTAGTGGAGGGATCCGGAAATTTCGACCACCTGGGGTTCTTTAACGTGCACCTATAAATCTAAGCACACGGTCTTCTAGCGTTTTGCCTCCATCCAAATGCGGCCTTCGCGGCCGGGATTCGATTCTGCGACCTTCGGGCCTGCTGCGGAACTGCACCGTCACGGCGGACGAGGAGTATAGTAGTAGTAGTAGTAGTAAGTGCTTACCTACTCATCACAATGCAGTATGTAGTACATCAAAGAGAAGAAAAAAAAAATCTAAACGCTGTCCGTACTGTAATTGTCACGCGCGATCTGGTGACACCGGTCAGCAGTGGGGCAGCAAAGCAGTAAAAAAAAAAAAAGAAAGAAAGAAAGGTGTAGAGAATAGAGGGTATAGCTAAATGGAGGCAAACTAAATTAAAATCCATTGTTCGCTTGTAGCGTCGCTCCGCAATATGCAAACAGAAGCTAATCCTTAAGTGTGGGTGCGAACTTGGGATGCTCGAAAAAAAAAAAAAAAAAAATATATATATATATATATATATATATATATATATATATATATATATATATATATATATATATATATAGCTCGCTGCGATTCAAAAGAGTTCGCGTTCCACCCGCGGTGCTCTGTACATTTAAAAAAAGAAAGAAAACAAGCCGCTCTCTTTTCAGCGCCGACAGAAACGAGCGCGAAAAGCGGCGCGTCGGCGCGCGCCCGTCAGAGAAAATCAGTTTCGGCGCCCCGCAACAACGCAAGAAAGGCACCGGCTGTGAACGCCAGAGCACCGACAAGCTCTACCACTAAATAGTGCCCAGCTGCATGCGCCGTGGCAGTAGCAGCAGCAACACTGCGCAAGCAACGCCAGTGCAATGTGCGAGCGAGAAAGGACAATGCGTCACGGATCAACGAAGCGGGAAAAATAATTGCCCGCCGCCTCCTCGCACGCCTAAGGAGAAGCGCGCAATCCTCGTTACACGGAGCAGTGCGCGCGCGCACACATACATGCGCAACAGACACAAAGCCGCGCGCGGCGCACGCATTCGCACGCACGTACGCGCACGCTCCATGCTGCCGCGCATTAAAATACGGAGGCCGCTAGATAGGGACGAAAAGCAGAGCGCCCGTCGGCCTTATCTCTCCAAACTCTACGCCATTTCCCGTCCGACGAGGCGTTACGTAGTTCGGTGCAGAAGGAGCAAAAACTTCAAAGGTGCGATCGAGAGGCGAGCGCGTTTGTACTAAATGTGATCGCGTCGTGACGATACACAAACAAGTGCGAGAAGGACGAAACTGGATCACGATTCCACAGGTATACGCAGAGTTACGAAATCTATATAGCGTTCTGCCATCACACCCGTGACGCTTACGAAGTACTGGGCGGAGGGATGTTTGACGATTCCGGGCTTGTAGCGGGTAGCTCTTATAACGCGCACGGACACTCGTTCGTGAGTTGCCGCAATTGTTCACGAGAGAATGATAGATTGAGAAAATGGCCGGCTATGTGACGAGCGGATGGCGTGTGTGTGAGCACCGAAAGGTCCTTACATCGACGCAACAAAATATCGCGAAGAAAGATTTGTCTCGCAAGAAAGGCGTGTGTGTGTGAGAGAGAGGGAGAGAGAGAAAGGGGGGGGGCAGGGTTACGAGAAAGCGCGAAACAACACTGTCGCTACAACTGAGCGCCGCCTCCCCCACTTTCGGCGCTCGAAACAAAAGAAAGAGCCATCCGGGCCGCTATAGGGCACCGTACAGTCGAGTTTTCCAGTGCGATGCAGCGCCAGAACGCAAAACCTAGCGGAAAAAACGACAACAATAATGAGACGGGGTTGCGAAAATGGAACGCGATGTGCGCGTCTCCCTCTCTGAATGATGGGCGGACTGCGGCGGGATAACAGGGGGACGCGTTCGCACGTCTGTTTTCTGCGTGCCCTAACGCACAGCCAGCGAACTTGGGACGGCCAGTGCGGCAACGCAGCTCCCTCTGGTCAGTGTACGGTGCCTATACCGCGCGTCTCGATCAAACACGACAGGAGTTCGGGTACCATCCTTCAAACACCAAGTGCGTCGCGTCATCCAACAGCAATCATACGAGATTACGCGGGAACGCCTTTCCGGAGCGCTGGGCAATACGCGCCGAAAAAACAAAACCCGAGATCCATGGGTCGTAGCGGCGGCAAGGAAGGGTTGCTCCTCTTATATTCTCAATCACCTCGGTGCACTGCACAGAACTGTGCGCGGCAACCACTGCGAAAGCAGCGGACGCTGAAA